>NC_142567.1:5530000-5632500 GCF_041283825.1 Pyrus communis
TAAAAATACTGCTTTTGATATCAGTAATCTGAAGAAAACTGAGAGCTCAAAGGAAATGTCAAACATTTGAGTTTACCTTAGATGTAGCAACATATCCAAGTAGAGTGGCCAGCACTGGCATACTGCACGGTGAGGCAGCTAAAGCAAATGTAAGCCCAGTTACATATGCTTGCACGCCTAATATGTCTAAGTTGAAACTTGTAAGATCATTTGGACAACCAGCTTTATCTAAACCACAAAATTCTAAAAATTTATGGTGGGTAATTACTTGAAGGGAAATTAGCAGCACCAGCAGCCCGGGGATCAAAATTGCTAAAAAATGAGGGGAGCTGTAGTTCAATTACCTGTAACGTCACTGTAACGTCAACCCATAAGATGATGGCATAGAATAAGGGTTAGCAGAAAATCAGAAAGACCTGTTCAATCAAAGTGATAGATAATATCCAATACACATTCTAGGCGGAATAGAACAACGTTGGCACATGAATGAATACCTCAAGCAGATTCAAGCCAATAATAATAGCTAAACCTGAAGCGGTCAAAGGTAACCCCTGCCCTGTTTGTCCATATGCCTTTCCAGCGAATGACGCTCGTTCCTATGCCTAAGAGTGCAAGTGTAGTTGCCAATCCTAATGAGAACGCAATTGAATTCCCAAGAACCTGACCAAATAGGAACATTAACATCAGGCTATTGTTAGAAATGTGTTCGTGTGTGTGTCAATCTGTCAGATGGAGAGAGAGAGAGAGAGAGAGAGAGAGAGAGAGAGAGAGAGAGAGAGAGAGAGAGTAACAAAGGAAATCAAAAGTAGCAAGTTATCACCTCTGCCTCGCTTTTCCCTGAACCAAATGCTCCTCCATGATTCCAATAAATTCATATCAGCATTACACATGATACATGCAAAAGAGTAACTGTCCATCTCCACGCAAAGACAACCCCTTTCCCCTCATTTGTCTCCATATCCATGAGATAAAAGATATGCTTACCTATGTAACCTAGGGTCAGGGGTAGAACACTTAGAGTACTAGGAGAAAGGCTGGTCACAAGCCCAGCCCCAAAAATAACTGCCAAACTGTAAAGACGAACAAGCAATGAGAAACAGTGCATATTCCAAGACACTGAATCATCAAAAATACAAATGTGAATGAAGACGTGAATGTGGGACTGAACCTAGAGAAACTGAGGGCTGATAGCTGGCATTAATACAGTAACGGCAATAAACGGAAGGTTTGTTTTGCCATGCATGGCTGACTCAAAACTCAGAATTCTATCCCCTGCGGACGCCCCCACCAACATCGCACCCTAAACGCTGCCACGTTCAACTGATCAGAATATCAACGGCTCCCGAAACACCAAAGCCCCTTTAATTTCGTCTCTTGTCTGGGCGACCACACCCTACCCTTCTCCTCGTGTCGTCCTCGTTGTCATTAAAATGGCTCTCACTCATATATACTCACTGTCCTTATCTTTCATCACTCTTTCTGTCACTCTCGCTCTCTCTACAGCTTTACCTCTCTCTCTCTCTCTCTCTCTCTCTCTCAAATGGCATCATCATCGTTATCTGGTCGGTGCTTTTTCTGCATGGGCAGGACGGAGGATTTCATGAGGGGATGGCGGCTGAGAAACGGGTCAACCGCCGCTCTGTGCATCAGATGCGGGTGAGGCCATTCTTCCTTTTACATTTCTATTTGTCTAAAGGCTTTCTTTCTTCTTCTTTTTTTGTTCTGTTTCGTTAAATTAGGGGAGGATGGGTTGAAAGTTTTGGATCTGTGTTTTTTGATAGGGTGATATATGTGGTCTCCAGGTTGAACATGATTTGATGCTATGTTGGGTTGATGATTGTCATGATGTTGTTTACTCTTAATTTGGAGAAAAATTGTTGATCTTTTTGTGATAATTTTGGATTATTTAGTCTAATGGATTGACATAAAAACAGCTAGCGTAATCACTTAAGATTTTTAAGCTGAGGCTTGATGCATGCAAGTGGTGGATCGTCATGGTGGAAGGCGTTTCCTCTTTAACCCATTGAGCTCTAAATTAAAATTCCTCACCTGCTCTTAGTGTAGCTTAGAGATATAAGGAATATCACTTTTAATAAACAAAAAATTTGAGACTTATTGGGGCACAATATGGTCATTTCTAATCTGTCTTTAGCCTTTCATTAGGTTAGGTATATATGAAATTATTTGAAGAAAATGTTTTATTTCTTTATGCAAGAACTATTGGCTTGAACAAAACCAAGGATTACATTTGAGGTTCATGCATGGAATATTGAGCAAGTAGAAGTAGTTTATATCAGCCAATTTTGCACCTGAAATAGTATCCTAGCCTATTGGTGTCCTGATTGTAGAATTGATATGTTTTCTCTATCTGTTGTAATAACACTCAGATGTTTTATATACATCTTACACACACACACATGCAATAAACTAAAGACACATGCTTGCTGTCCATGCTGCTGTCGGGAATATAACTAAAGACACATGCTTGCTGCCCATGCTGCTGTCAGGAATATTGCAGTCACGTGCCCATGCTGCAACACATCAGAGCACATGAGGTCTGCTGTCCAGGTTGTATCCTAATTGTGCAGTTGGTGGAGCAGCAGTTGATGGAGCAGATTCGGCAGTTGGTGGAGCAGCAGATTCCTTAACATGACTAGGTCTAACATCCCCCCGCAAGCTGAGAGGACGGGACACAACTGGAAGCTTGGAAACCAGAGTCTTGAACCTTGATGACGACAAACCTTTGGTGAATAAATCAGCCACTTGATCTTGTGAACAAATAAAGTTGACAATAAGCTCACCACGCACCACTTTTTCACGTACGAAATGATAGTCAACCTCGAGGTGTTTCGTGCGGGAATGGAAAACAGGATTGGATGCCAAAGCTATCGATGAAATGTTATCACACCATAGTTGTGGACGAAGAAAAGGCAACTGTAAATCACGAAACAAAGAGCGTAGCCAAGAAATCTCTGCTGCTGTATAGGCCAGTTGCCTATACTCAGCCTCGGTGCTTGATCGGGAGACCGTCTTTTGTTTCTTGGAACTCCAGGAGATGAGGTTCGAACCCAAATATATACCATAACCTCCCGTAGAATGGCGCGTATCAGGATCTCCTGCGTAGTCTGCATCTGAGAACGCACTGAGCTGCATACTGCCAGGTTTGTACAACAAACCTTGTGCGTACGTAGATTTAACGTACCGTAAAATGCGTTTCACAGCCGTCCAGTGGGTTGTAGTAGGAGCATGCATGAACTGACACACTTGATTAACGGCATATGAAAGATCAGGACGTGTGATCGTAAGGTACTGTAAGGCCCCCACGACACTTCTGTAAGTGTAAGGATCAGGATGTGGATCACCCTCATGTAGACTGAGTTTCTGACCTGCACAGACGGGCGTTGAGATAGGCTTGGCATCAAGAAAATTGGTCCGCTTCAAAAGATCCAATGCATACTTTGCTTGACTAAAATGCATCAGATTATGCGAATAGGAGACTTCCACACCCAGAAAATAGTGGAGAGGCCCCAAGTCTTTCATTGAAAATAATGTGCGTAGCTGCTGGATTAAACGATGCATTTGCCGTGGATGATTGCCTGTAAGTAATATATCATCGACATAAATCAACAGAAGTAAATAAGCACCTTGTTGCTTGAAGACAAACAACGAATAATCACACTTAGATTCCTGAAAACCCAACTGAAGCAGGAAGTCCGAGAAACGTTGAAACCAAGCTCTCGGTGCTTGTTTCAAACCGTACAAGCTCCGTTGTAACTTGCATACATGATGTGGGTATTGGGAATCAACAAACCCAACAGGCTGCCTCATATACACCTCCTCCGCTAGATACCCGTGTAAAAAGGCATTCTGAACGTCAAGTTGACGAACTGGCCATCGATTTGAGACTGCAAGACTAAGTACTAATCGAATGGTACTGTGCTTGACCACTGGACTGAACGTTTCGCCATAATCCACGCCGTGCTGCTGATGAAACCCATTGGCAACTAGCCGTGCCTTATATCGGTCGATGGAGCCGTTTGCATGTCGTTTAATCTTATAAACCCACTTGTTTGGGAGCAAATTCATATGAGGTTTGTAGGGAACAAGATTCCACGTCCCAGAACGCTGTAAGGCATTAAATTCTGTGACCATAGCATTTCGCCATTCCTGTTGTTTCACGGCTTGACTAAAGGACGTAGGTTCAACAGGTGTATCAGTGGTGACGACATGCAAAGCATATTTGGGATTAGGTTTCTGGATGCCAGCTTTGGAGCGTGTTTGCATGTGATGTACGGGATTAGGTGCACAACCAAGGTCCGATTGCTGTTCAGGTTCACTGATAATTTCTTGCTCATTTGGCATTTCTAAAGGTACAATATCAGGGTTGAGAACAGGAGGAGTGTTAGGGATTGCAGGCACACTAGGGTTATGGGAAAGAAGTTGGGCAGTGCTAGGAGAGGCGATGACTGGGGAGTGTGATGGAGATAAGGAAGGGAAAACAAATAAGAGATCAGATGAAGGAGAAATACCTGTGGCATGGACGCTTTCCTTTCGAAGTGTGATATCCTTGAATGGAAAAGAGTCCTCATCAAAGAGGACATGGCGAGACAAGTAAACTCGTCGTGTAGATACATCCAAACATTTGTACCCCTGATGGTCTAGCGAATAACCTAAGAAAACACAGGATTTGGACTTAGCCTCAAGTTTGTGTTGTGTGTAGGGTCTCAGCCACGGGAAACACCTACACCCAAAGACTTTAAAAAAATCATATTTTGGTGTTCTTGTAAACAATTTTTCATAAGGTGACTTATTCGACAGAACACGAGTAGGCAACCTATTGATGATATAGGTGGCTGTTTGACACGCATCAGGCCAAAAGTTTGAGGGAACACCAGCATGAGACAACATGACTATGGCAGTTTCGACAATATGACGATGTTTCCTTTCTGCAAGACCATTTTGTTCTGGGTGTTTGGGACAAGAAAACCTTTGTGAGATGCCATGTTTATCTAAAAAATCTCGAAAAACATTACTCTTATACTCTCCTCCTTCATCACATTGGAGAAGCTTGATAGAACGCTGAAACATGTTTTCAACCTTGGTTTTGAATTTAAGAAATATTTGGAACACCTCAGACTTATTTTTCATAGGAAAAATCCAAGAATATTTGGAAAAATCATCGACAAACAATAAGTAATAACGATATCCTTCATTTGAAATAACGGGTGAACACCAAACATCCGAATGTAAAAGATCTAAAGGGAACTGCGAAACAGATTCTGAAACTTGAAACGGCAATTTGGTACTCTTACCTAATGGACACGAATGACAGAAACGTACAGCAGAGGTGCCACTAATTGGCACTTGATTATTGGAAATTAAAAATTTGATTATTTTAGACGCAGAATGGCCCAAACGATCATGCCATTTCTGTGCAGACACTCGGACTCCTAAACACGCTAGAACGGGATGATTGGATGATCCACCGCCATTAGGAAATGGGTATAACCCATTCTCACACTTCCCTCGGAAAAGCGTCCTCCGGGTCTTGAGGTCCTTAACAAGAAAAAAATGTGGAAAGATTAGTATATAACAGCTATTGTCAAGTGTAAAACGATGGGCAGAAATTATACTGGTGGAGGCCGAAGGACAATGTAATATGTTGTTAAGTTTAAATGAGCAAGAGTCAGTCATGATTTGATTTGAACCAGAATGTGCAATAGAAAGACCAGTATCATTACCTACTCCACCAATGTTTTCATTACCATTATACTCCTTGGGATTGACAAGGTTCTGTAGCTCAGGAGTAATATGGGCGTTTGCCCCAGTATCAAGTAACCAGGAGCCATTTTGCTGACGATTCAGTGTGGTTGGAGATGAAGCCATAGCTGTTAGACGGTTGGTTGGAATACGACCTTCGTAGGCTGCATTCATGCGATGATAGCAATCAAGGGCGGGATGCCCTTCTCTTCCACAGATTTGACAGGTTATACGACCACCATAGGAAACAGACCTTGCAGCGGATTGTTGTCTGTGGGCATTGTTGTTGCGAGAAACAAACCCTCTCTGATTTACAGAGGAACCACGGTTGGACGGTCCAGCGCCTCGTCCAGTACCCCGAAGACGTCCACCACGTCCTCTTGCAGCCACATACACATTAACGGGAGCAGTGTCTGTCACCTGAACAGTTTGCTCCGCCATCCTTCTTTCAGTGGTGAGAAGGAGAGACTCCAGAGTGGGATACGTGATAGGAGAATCATGTGCTTGTGCGGCATTCACGGTCATTTCAAAAGCAGGTCCAAGATTATTGAGAATAATCTGAACAAGCTCATCCTCTTCAACTGGTTTGCCAGCTAGGGCTAGGTTGTCAGAAATAGAATTCATCTTGTCAAGAAAATCAGCAATTGAAAGGTCACCTTTTTTGGTTTGCAACAGTTCGTTGCGCAGAAACAGAATTCGATTCTGAGAGGATGATGCATAGCGCTGCTCCAAAGCTTCCCAAGTTGCTCGAGACGTGCGCTTGCTTGCCACAGTTGACAACACAGAAGCTGTGAGCGAGCCATTGATCCAACTGAGGATCATTTGATCATGTTGCGTCCAGGTAGTGTACGACGGATTGACTGCAGTATTTCCAGGAAGATTCATAGGAGGACAAACACAGGAGCCATCTACGTACCCCATTAGATCACGACTCCTCAAGATAGGAAGAATCTGGGCTAACCACAATGGGTAGTTAGTTCGATCGAGTTTGATGTTGACGATGGTGGTCATGGCGGAGGAAAACGGGATGGTTGGATTGATGGTATTGGCGGTGGTGTTGTTGCTGCTAGTGTCAGACGACATAATGAAAGGTAGTGGGCGGAAAAAAAAAAAAAAAATTGGATCGATGTCGTTGGACTTAGAGAGCTCTGTGTACCATGTAGAATTGATATGTTTTCTCTATCTGTTGTAATAACACTCAGATGTTTTATATACATCTTACACACACACACATGCAATAAACTAAAGACACATGCTTGCTGTCCATGCTGCTGTCGGGAATATAACTAAAGACACATGCTTGCTGCCCATGCTGCTGTCAGGAATATTGCAGTCACGTGCCCATGCTGCAACACATCAGAGCACATGAGGTCTGCTGTCCAGGTTGTATCCTAATTGTGCAGTTGGTGGAGCAGCAGTTGATGGAGCAGATTCGGCAGTTGGTGGAGCAGCAGATTCCTTAACATGACTAGGTCTAACACTGATAACACCATCCTCATTCCCAAAAAGGTTCAAAACAGTTGAACAGGAATGCTACAATATTCCATGGAATGGAGTAATCCTTGAAATGGAATGGGTATCCTGGAAAATTCATATCCCGTGAAGCCAGTGCTAACTTAGATTTTCGATACAAGGACATTGATCTTCAAACTTGGAATTGTTGGTGTCTTCCATATAAATCTTTGGTCGCTCTACTCCGACTCGAACCACTGGCTTTAAGGTGTTGACATGTTCGTTGGAAGTCCTTTAGCTCCAAGGCTTTACCTTAAGCCTTACAAGCAAGAGGACTAACTACAAGGGAATTCTCTAGAATGTCGCCACCCACTGTATTGGTTTCATGTACAAGTATGCTTTAGTTGAAGGCCGCTCGAGCTTTTCCCGGAAGTTTGGCATGTGTTTCTTTAGCGTCATGAAACTTGGTACTTGACGTCAGTTTCTTTTCAAGAAGTTTCTGTTTTCTCCCCCATCAACGGATTAAAGGGCTTTTTCTTCTTTCGAAAAAGCACCTAAATGATTCATTAAAAGATCAATCCCAATTGTTGTATCTTCATCATACTCGGGAAAAGTCCTTTATGACGTTTCTTTTTTCTCCTTTATCAATGTAATCTTTATCATACTCATCATAAATTGACAGAGCATTCCAATCGACTACATTATTGATTTTGTCAAAAACTGACAACAATGACATGACAACACAAAAATTGACAGCAATGTATACTTGGGAAAAGTCCGTTATGAAGTTTATATTCTCTCCCATCAATGTAATCTTGAGCATACTCATCATAAATTGACAGAGAATTCCAATCGACTAAATTATCGATTTCATAAAAATTTGACAGCAGTTACATGGTAACCCAAAAATCGTCCGAAGCTCTGATTACCAATTGATGCAGGGCTAGTGAAAAGAAATGGAATAAAATGAAATGAGAACTGAAATTTTGGGTTCGTTATGTCCTAGTGCAAGAAGAGATCTGAAAATCCCCAAGAGCCTGTTCTTGTACCATCCTGCAACTATAGAGACCTAGAAACAAAAGTTGAAAAATCTCACAAGTGAAAGGCACAAAAACATAGAGAAAACACTCTGCATATTTCTTTCATTCAAAAAACGTCCAATCTGCTCACCTTCCAACAAGAAGTGGGGTTTAAATCACATACATTCAGAAATTAAAAAAACAACAAAATTTAAAAATACAGAAAACTGAAAATCACATAAAGAAGGATTATGGGAAGCCAAAAAAAAACCCTGGCTGTTATGATTAGCCAAAAAATTCCCTCTAGCTGTTATTAAATTTATTGAGTGCTACCGATTGATGTTAAGTGTTCAATTTATCCTCACGCTCCATAAATGCACTGCCAACTAATCTGCATCAGTACTTCACGTCAGTTTTTTTCAAGAAGTTTTTGTTTTCTCCCCTATCTACGAGTAAAGGACATTTTCCGAAAAAGCACCTCAATGATTCATTAAAACATAAATTCCCAATTGTGCACCCCATAACAATCTCAAATGTGGAATGTCTCTGGTGTCTTTTACTTCTCCAACATCAAAGGTACTCCTAGTCAAGGTTTGCTATTTGCTGCCTCCAACAATCTTACCTCGGAAACCTGTTGTGGTTCAGATTGAGGAAGCTGTCGTGCTACAAGGATGTCAGTTACAGGATATTGTTTTTTATTTTTAGTTTTTTCCTAGGAAATTCTCACATCTCATTAAAATCCAAGGAAACATTGGTTATATTTCTAGATCATTGGCTAAATTCGAATATCGATCTATGGCTAACACATGTTTGGAGCTGACTTGGTTGCACTATATATTACAAGATTTAAAAGTTCCACAGATAGCTCATGTGCTATTGTATTGTGATAATCATGTGGCTTTATACATTACAGCAAATCTTATTTTTCTTGAGCGACGAAGCACATTGAAATAGATTGCCACATAGTTTGAGAAAAACAACAAGCCGGAATGGTTAGTCCTTCAAATATACCTACACACTTACAATTAGCAAATGTATTTACAACGGCTTTTGGAAAAGATCAATTTGTGGCATTGCGCGACAAGTTAGGACTTCATGCTACTCACTCTCCAGCTTGAGGGAGAGTTTTTTTTTTTTTTTTTTTTTTTTTTTTTGAACATCAATATGATCTACACTAAGGAAGAAGGGGTGGGTTTAGCCTCATAATGGGTTAGCAATAATGTGGTCAAATTCGCCTTTGGCGAGGATCGAACCTAAAACCTCTCACTTACAAGTGAAGAGGAATACTACTAGATTGTAGTATTAAGTGGCTCATAAAACATTTTTTAAGTTTTACCCTCTCTCTCTCCTTTAGCCTCACAATGTGCTAATGTGGTCAAATTCGCCTTTAACGAGAGTCGAACCTAAGACCTCTCACTTACAAGTGAAGAGAAATATCACTAGATCGTAGTACTAAGTTACCATGATTAAATCCCACCAAAAGGGGATCACGACTTCTAAGCCTTAGAGATAAGCTTGATCTAGTGTTGTATTATATATTTTGCCCAATTCATGTTTGTGAATATCTGGAAATCATTCAGCTAATTCTCCATCATCCCATGCGTAGCCCTACCTTGGTTTCTTAAGATGAGTATTTCTAGTTTGGCTAGATTTTATTTTTATTTTGAATTTAGAGGAGAAAACCACGTGTCTTATTATTATTGGTGAGGAACACCAACTGTCAATTCTGGCTAGAGTTCCGGGAACTTGGGAAAAATTTGTTGATAATTACCAACTACAAAGAGGGATGTATTGATCAGTGTTTAAAATATCAATATAAGAGGAATTATTGATATGTAAATTTATGAAAATATCAATGAGTATATTGATATCGGTTACCTTCAACATAAACTATGAAAATTTGCAATAGGGTGGGTATATCAACTCATTCAGATTTCGTTGAAATTGAAGAAAACAATTCTCAAAAAATAAAAAATAAAAAATAAAAATAAAGTTTGAATAGATGCAATCAATTTTTCTATAGTAAATCGGTAAATATCACTACTACAATATAGGCTATTACCGGCGGACCAAAAACCGACAAGAAACCCCGATTTCTGTCGGAAATTTGGCAAAAATCCGACATAAAACACTGCAATGTCGGATTGGAATAGCGACGCCATTGCTACCGTCACTAAAGGGCTTCAGCGTCGCTTTGTTCGCTTAATCCGCCACTACGCAGCGTCGGTTTAAAGCGACGCTAGTCAACAATTAACTAAATAAAATATGCAAACTAGTGACGGTTTAAAGCGACGTTAGAGAACAATTAAATAAATAAAATATGCAAACTAGTGACGATTTAAAGCGACACCACCTTTGATAATAATAATTTTAAAAAAAGTCGAAATCTGTTTCTGTATTCGTTCTCAAATAATTATAACTCAAAAAAATTATATAATCGAAATAATAAATTTCAATTTTAGGCCAAAACAAACAATAATAAAAATAATTCAAAAGAAAAATAGTGCCATAATATACAAATGTTTTACATCTAATATTCCATATAATTTACAAAAATTCATCCTCCATGCTTTCCTGTGCTTGCCTTTGTCGAAGACCACATATTTTGTAGCTCCATAGTGCCATATATAATACTAGCAACTCCATGCTGCCATGCTTGCCATCAGATCAGTGCTCCAATACTTTACTACTTCAACATTAAGGCTCTAATCTCTATAGATTAAACTCAGGTTTTATACCTTTAAAAAATTATGGATCTGCGATTTCCAGTGTCCTTGCTCTTCAGATCCAACATGCATAAATACAAAAAAAACAATTAAAAACCAAGAAACAAAAATAAATTTTCAATTTAAGCATAAAACTATTTAGAATACAAAATAGAAACTAAAATTAATAATCATAATAATTTAAAAATGAACCACCTTCAAGCTCTTCCTCCTCGAATTGGAGTTCTTCAGAATGTTGATCTTCAAACTGGTGATCCAAAGCAAACGGGGAAGGAGTTGAGGAAAAAATGAAAAGGAGGAAGAAGGGGACGCACAGATGAAATGGGGAAGGAGAAGAAGAAAGTCTGAAATTGGGGGAGAAATGAAAGCACGGTTGAAATGGGAAAGAGAGGGGTTTAAATATGGGTACTTAGTTTGCGTCCGTTAAAACCGACGCAAACGTCTGACACTTTTTTTGAAATTCACATAGCGTCGCTTTAATGAAACTCGCGTCGCTTTAATGAAACTAGCGTCGCTTTAAACCGACACAAACTTCTGACACTTTTTGAAATTCACATAGCGTCGCTTTAATGAAACTAGCGTCGCTTTTAACCGACGCCAACTTCTGACACACTTTTTGAAATTCACATAGCGTCGCTTTAATGACACTAGCGTCGGTTAAAACCGACACTAAGTCTCTCCATCCATTCAAACAAGCGGGAAATTTCCCGCCTAATATTTCAAATACTATAATTTTATATATATTAATTTTATAACCCTAAAAAATACTATAATAATTATATATATTAATGTAACAATTTTATACCCCTAAAAACTATAATAATTATATATATATATATATATATATATTAAATTAAATTTTAAAAATTGGTGACCGTTGGATCAGTTTCAATATACATACCATTCAATTTCTTTAAGTGTTATACATACAAAATAAATAAATTTAAATCTACTTAATAAATATATATATATATATATACACACACCATTGAACTTGATGGGATACAAATTCTATGGAACTTTTCGATGGTTATAAAACGAAAAACTAATTTAAATCAATATGTCGCTTAAAAGCGACACTGGGTTTCAAAATATTTAAAAAAACTAATTTAAAGCGACATTGGATTTCAAAATATTTAAAAAAATAATTTAGTGTCGGTTATAAGCGACACTCATATAAGGGTAGGTTTTTGGGTGTGCAAAGCACCATTTTTGCACAAGTCAAACCACCTGGTTTTTTCTTCTAAAAAAGAAAACATATATTCCTTATAATACCTCCTGGTCCCAAAATAAGATCTCTTCAATTAATTGGAAGGATACTTCTGAGAATTTGTATTACACAAGAGCAAAAAAATAATAAAAGTTGAGGGCCATATTTGTGCGCTATACAGCACACACACTCCACACTCTGTCCATCAATTGATAGTGAAATTAGTTTGACGGTTGAGATCGTTGAAATTAGTTTCGGAGAATTCATATCCCATCAAAACAATAGATTGACTAACACTTAGAGTTTATTTATACTTTCATTAAGTATAACATAAGATTTTGTGGTATCCACTTGTGTAAATATTTTAATTTGAAGATCGAATTCATTCATTCTATTCATAAAGGGTCAATGAGTGTAGCTGTAAAAAATCATCAAAATCGGAGTTAAAATAACCGTTAAATCGTGATTTTTCGTTTATAACCGTCGAAAAGCTTTGTCCCGTTACTTGATCTCTGAATGTTTGTTTTTTGTGATTTTTTGCTGATGTGATCTCGAAGCATATGCAAACAAGTTTGACGGTTGGGATCGTTGAAATTAGTTTCGGAGAATTCGTATCCCATCAAAACAATAGATTGACCAACACTTAGAGTTTATTTATACTTTCATTAAGTATAACATAAGATTTTGTGGTATCCACTTGTGTAAATATTTTAAATTGAAGATCGAATTCATTCATTCTATTCATATAGGGTCAAGGAATGTAGCTGTAAAAAATCATCAAAATCGGAGTTAAAATAATCGTTAAATCGTGATTTTTCGTTTATAACCGTCGAAAAACTTTGTCCCGTTACTTGATCTCTGAATGTTTGTTTTTTGTGATTTTTTGCTGATGTGATCTTGAAGCATATGCAAACAAGTTTGACGGTTGGGATCGTTGAAATTAGTTTCGGAGAATTCGTATCCCATCAAAACAATAGATTGACTAATACTTAGAGTTTATTTATACTTTCATTAAGTATAACATAAGATTTTGTGGTATCTACTTGTGTAAATATTTTAATTTGAAGATCGAATTCATTCATTGTATTCATATAGGGTCAAGGAGTGTAGCTGTAAAAAATCATCAAAATCGGAATTAAAATAACCGTTAAATTGTGATTTTTCGTTTATAACCGTCGAAAAGCTTTGTCCCGTTACTTGATCTCTGAATGTTTGTTTTTTGTGATTTTTTGCTGACGTGATCTCGAAGCATATGCAAACAAGTTTGACGGTTGGGATCGTTGAAATTAGTTTCGGAGAATTCGTATCCCATCAAAACAATAGATTGACTAACACTTAGAGTTTATTTATACTTTCATTAAGTATAACATAAGATTTTGTGGTATCCACTTGTGTAAATATTTTAAATTGAAGATCGAATTCATTCATTCTATTCATATAGGGTCAAGGAATGTAGCTGTAAAAAATCATCAAAATCGGAGTTAAAATAACCGTTAAATCGTGATTTTTCGTTTATAACCGTCGAAAAGCTTTGTCCCGTTACTTGATCTCTGAATGTTTGTTTTTTGTGATTTTTTTCTGATGTGATCTCGAAGCATATGCAAACAAGTTTGACGGTTGGGATCGTTGAAATTAGTTTCGGAGAATTTGTATCCCATCAAAACAATAGATTGACTAACACTTAGAGTTTATTTATACTTTCATTAAGTATAACATAAGATTTTGTGGTATCCACTTGTGCAAATATTTTAATTTGAAGATCGAATCCATTCATTGTATTCATATAAGGTCAGGAGTGTAGCTGTAAAAAATCATCAAAATCGGAGTTAAAATAACCGTTAAATCGTGATTTTTCGTTTATAACTGTCGAAATTAGTTTCATAGAATTCGTATCCAATCAAGTTCAATGGTGTGTGTGTATATATATATATTAAGTAGATTTAAATTTATTTATTTTGTATGTATAACACTTAAGAAATTGAATCGTATGTATATTTAAGCCAATCCAATGATCACCAATTTTTTAAAATTTAATTTAATATATATATATATATAATTATTATAGTTTTTAGGGATATAAAATTTAATTTAATATATATAATTTAATATATATATATATATATACACACTTTATGTCGCTTAAAAGCGACACTAGTATTTAAAAATTATTAAAATAATGTTTACGTCGGTTTAAAAGCGACACTAGTATTTAAAAATTATTAAAATATATGTTTACGTCGGTTTAAAAGCGACATAAACATTTAATAACGCTTATAAGCGACAGTAAATCCGACGTCATGTTCAGTTAGTGTCGCAACTGCCTATTCCGCTACTATATTAGATTAAAGCGACACCACCCTCCGACACTATAGCCCCCTTTTGTAGTAGTGTATCATTGATATTCGGTGACTTTCCCTATATCTTGCTAATATGGTGAGTTTGCATTTCACCTCCCATTTCCACATCGATCTCTGATTTTTCGGATATTTCAATGAAAACATTGACTATTTCGTGGATATCTTAAAAACTGATATTATAACCACTATCAATTTTGTAAACTTTTTTAGTGGTTCAATACTTACTCTTATTGTTTGTTTCCTACAAGAGATTATTGTATCTAGTGGAATACAAGCTTATACACCACTTGTCATAATATAAGTGAAGAAAAAAATATTTTGTTGTGTCTCTCTACTTATATTATGATTTGTGATGTACTACTTTGTGTTTCAAATACACTGAAAAATCTATCAATCACTGTAAGTGACATTTGAAAAGTCATTAGTATGACCCATAACCTTGAATTGCTTCTTTGTCTTTACACGAATCTACATGATCGTGAAGCCAAGTGAAGTTGACTTGAATACTTGAACACTTCTCATAATCCAAGGTTACTAATTATTTTTGGTTAGCTCATGATTGTGAAATCATGATCTAATCTAGCATCTGCTGCCTCTGCGACATATCAATTGCGTCTTTGTTAGTCCAACAAGGAAACATCACACAAAAGGTTTTTGAGCTCTATTTAAAAAAAATATATGTTTTTTTAAGGGTCGTTTGATAACCATTTTATTTTCACTTTTTGTTTTTATTATTTTTTAAATGAAATTTGAAATCTTGTATGGTAACTACTTTCTGTTTTAACTATACTTTCATTTTCTGAAAACTGAAAGTAGTTACCAAATAAGGTTTGAAATTTCAGTTTTCAAAAATGTGAAAATTGAAAACGAAATAGCTATCAAACTGCTCCTATAAATCTCCAAAAACAATATTGTTGATTTTAAAATTTCAAAATGGTTTGGTGCAAAATCCCCCTTAGAATAAGGGTCTTGATTACTTAATCCATCTAATACTCTGACAACAATGCCTCACTTGCAAATTTTTATTGTTAGGAACAACTTTTACACAATATTTACCAAGAAAAACATTATCACAAGGAGAACACTAAACAACTTCTTTGGAAGATACAATTAAGTGCAAGAATTTTTTTTTTTTTTTTTGGTCAATAATTAAGTGCAAGAATTACTTCTATAAGGTTTATTGGGGTTTAAATTAGGTAAGTGTGTATCGCGCAATCAGATTCTCAATCTAATTCACAAGGTTAATTTTGACAGTTTGAATTGTGTGTGTGTTCGGATTTCTGAGTGTTATATGCTTTTTCCAGTTAGGTTATGTTATCATTGAGCGTTATATAGTTATCTTGACCAGCCATTTAAAATTTCTAACAGGTATATAGTATATTGGGTTACTTCAATCACTTAATCATCATCCTTTTCATTGTAAATTTTAGTATGCATTTACTTGGTTATACTTTTAAAAGTGTAAAGTATATCATTATCTCAGTATTCTTCATAGCTTTTGGTTACTAACTTGATGCTTTGCAAATCTAGTTCTGATTATGTGAATGGAAAACTTTGTGAAACCTTTCACATTGGCCAGGATGGATGGGTAAATTGTACTCTGTGTAGCAAGGTGAGCTTCAAACTTCAAACTTTTTATTTTTTGGTCATCTGCTTCTCATGCCGATGAACAAGATTTTTATTAGAGGTTGATTAATCACATAATTAAGGACTTAAACTCCAGATACTTTTCTTTATTTATCCTTTTATTTTTTTTAATGAAATAATAATTAATTTGTTTCCTTATTCAGCCACTGCATTGTGGGTGCGTTATATCGCGCCACTTGTACACCGAACTCGATTTCGGAGGAGTCGGGTGCTCAGAATGTTTTAATGCATTTATCATTCAGTCAGGTGAAGTGATAAGTGGCGTGTAGGAGTTTCTGAATTTCTGCATATTTGTTCATCTCTCAGAGTTTATGGCCTGCTGCATGCTAACAACCAATAAACCAAACAATTTAATATGTAGCGGAAAAGTTAATGATTCAGGAAAATGTCATGAATAATAGAGTGATTACTGACTCTAGCCAGTCCTCTATTTTTTTAGCTGCTGGTGCGAGCAACCGGAGATATCCTGCACCTGCACCTGCACCTTCACCTGCACCTGCACCTGCACCTGCACCTTCACCTGCACCTGCACCTGCACCTTCACCTGCACCTGCACCTGCACCTTCACCTTCACCTGCATCTGCACCTGCTTCTGCATCTGCACCTTCACCTGTATCTCCATGTGCACCTTCACCTGCATCTCCATGTGCACCTTCACCTACATCTGCACCTGCACCTGCGCCTGCACCAGTCACTGATGGTGAGGATGTAAGCAGTCAAATACCCCGAGTGGATGCTTCTACAGAGAGCCATTTACATCCTCAAAATCTGCCAAGGACGACGAGCAATGAGCAGCAGCTCCCGGAAATCTCAGGAAAGTATCCACTAATTTTTTGTGACATATGTCGTATAGATGTTGAATGAATGAATTTGTATGTTATAAGTGTTTTTTCTTTCAGTGCATTGAGTCATTTCAACTGCAATAGAAATCACTTCATGCAACAATCATTACATATTAACATAAAACTATTTACAAAGCTGACATGCTTGTTCTCTCTAATGATGCGGACCCTACAATTTCGCGTAGATCCCACCTATATTGGAGAGAGCGTGTTAGTTGAGTATGTCCAAATAATAGCGCAATGTCGCGCCCTACATTTTATATTTATTTGATGTCTATATTTTTTAATCTGTGAGTCCTTGACCTAATCCAAGTTCAAGCTCGGAGGTTATTCTTTTGTTTGAGAAGACAATAACCGCAACTGATACTCATCCCAATAATGCACGTCTTATCATACCAAAGAGAGCGGCAGAGGTGAGTCCGGTTCTCAACAGTAGTACAGTGTTTGATTTCTAGTAACAGTACTTGAGTATTTATCTGTTGCTAGTAATTAAATTAAGATTAATAAATATATGTTTGTGTGAATTATACAGGCCCATTTTCCAGCAATAAGAGAAAAATAAAGGCTCCCCATTGCAATGCGGGATAGCACAGGACGAGAGTGGAGATTCACCTATGTCTGCTGGAGAAATGGCATGACCGTCATGTATGTGTTAGAAGGACTAAACGGTTACATGCTTATAAACCAGTGGCGGGCTGGTGATAAAGGTAATGCATGCATGCAACTCTCTCTCTCTCTCTCTCTCTCTCTCTTCTTTTTCTTGTCAGTTTCATTGACCTAGACTGGTGTATATTGTTTCAGTGGCATTTCACCGAATTGTTTCGGAAGGAAAGCTTCAAATCCGAACAATAAAGGCTGCTTCATCTGATTCACCAGCTCTAGCTAAGGTAATGCATGCTATGATATGCCTTTCGATCGATTGAATATAATTTGAATTGTGGAACACTGCCGGGTTGTAGACAGCAACCTTTTTCCTTTACCTACTTGTTCTTAATTTCTTGCACGATGAACCTGCTACAAAGTATTTATAGATGAAGATCTGGGCTTTTCTCTATAGCTCACGAAGGATCTATTAGAACAAAGATTCTTTTCTGTTTGCTCTTTTGCAATTTCATGCCAAATTCTTGGAAGGCAAAAGGGACCAGACACGCGAAAGTCTGGCATGAGTCTTTTGCTAGGTTAAAGACTCATGCCGAACTCTAGCACACGAAATTCTTGGGATTATGCAATATATTTAAGAATTAATATTCTCAATCATACCAAAAATCAAGCTTTATCATCCATAATTTTTCAAGATTTATTGACAAACTGTGATATCTTTTCTTCTAACAGGAACAATCTCCGACAGATAAGAATCAAGTCTGAAGAAAGCACAGGAACCACCGTCTCTTTTTGATCAAGTAGTTGATTTTCCATAAAAAAAAACACATATGTTTCCGTCATTTAATTTACATGCACGATTTGTTTTGATGATCCTTCTGTAAAAGAAATGTTTCACGTTTCTTTGATCTTGATTCTCTTTCCAGATATTGTACTGATGTTCGAAAACAACTTAACAGAAGTGGCAAATTAACAGAGCATTTGACAACAAGGAGACGGAAGGAACAATTTATCAAATTGATATGCTTCGCCTTCCCGGACTACACCATCTATCGTTCTCTGTTTTCTTTGACATTTTCAAATTTTAATATGTTTGTATCATACTTGACCAATCCCGAAACTACGGAATACCGGTCAACATTATACCGTCAATGAGCCACAAGAGTTTCCTCCAACCAGGAGGTCAATCACAACGTGACACATGTAAATGTTAGAGGCCAATCACAGCGCGACACGTGTCAACATCAGAGGCCAATCACAGTACGACACGTGTCAATGTCAGAATAAAGCTAGAAACTCTCTTCTATAAAAGGAGATCATTTTCCCACAATAATCTCTAATGTCATTTGTACAATACTACTCATTAGAACTCACTTATGAGGAGCTTGAACTTATGTATTTGTGTAAACCCTTAACTATTAATGAGAACTCCTCTACTCCGTGGACGTAGCCAATTTGGGTGAACCACGTACATCTTGTGTTTGCTTCCCCATCTCTATCCCTTTACATACTTATCCTCACTAGTGACCAGAGCAACCAAGCTAAAGTCACAAACTTGACACTTTCTGTTATACCAAAGTCCTCGCTGATTTTGTGCATAAACATTTGGCGCAGTCTGTGGGAATCACACTTATTCCTACTCTCTTCAGCTTTATCAAGCTGGTTTCCACCATTTGTACACTCTCATTTGACCAGGCATCCCTCTCGAACATGAGGAGCAAAGAAAGCCACAACACACAGAACGACACCCCCCATCGCGCTTAGTGCAAGGTAGTGAAAGAAGGAACGAAAGAAGTTTGCTCTTCAAGCTAAAGTCAAAGAGCTAAAGGCTCAAAACAACAACATAGTAATGAAGAATGAGGTCTTCCATGAGCAATATGAGAAGCTCTTCGAGATGCTCCACGAGGCTAGGCATACTCAAACACACGAGCTCATCGCCCATGTAGAAGTCAACCGTCATCTGGGTGCCCCCCAACATGAAGGGTACCAATCTTCAACATGGATATTCCTGATGAGGAGCGAGTTACTCATCAATATGTTGATCAACATGAAACTTCCTTCAACCCAGCTGCTTCAACTCGAAGCAGGAGAAGTGGAGGAAGACACCTCTTTGTAGAGGGAGTGGAAGGATCGAAAGCTGTTTATCACAACTGTGGGGACTTCCTGAGGCAACGTCAAGAGAAACCCATCCACATAAGCTTAAAGATCAATGAACCAAAGGTTTCTAAAAGACTCGGTCCTCTACCACAGCCTAGACCAGCTACCAATCTAGGGAAAGAGCAACAAGTTCCAAAGGAACATGAAGGTATAGGGGACTCAGAGGTCTTCGAACAGACACGCCCTAAAAGCCAATACTGTGAGTCCAAGGAAAAACCACATACCCTTGATCAAACTTCCCTACTTCCAAGAAGTGATGGAAACTTACGAAAGAAGGCTCCAGAAGTACATGACTCCACTCAGGACCCCCTTATCCTATAGCTCATTGGGGAAGTAAACAAGTTGAAGGCCGAACGTCAGGCTGAAATACCTGGCTGGAACCAACCCAGGCCTGGCCCTCTTACAAGGAGAATCCTCGACATCTCCCTTCAAGCAAAGACCAAGCAGAAGCTCAACTTACAACTATATATTGGAAGGGAGGATCCGATTAAACACCTTAACCTCTTCAAGTCCACCATGGTATACGGAATGTATACCAATGAAGAATGATGTCTTCTCTTCCCCTCAACCCTCTATGATGGAGCTTTAAACTGGTATTGCCGCCTTTCACCTGAAACGGTAGATTCATTTGAGGAATTGAGGAAACTGTTTGTCTCTCAACACATTTTTCAGATCGAATGCTTGCACTCTGCAGATGACTTGTACACTATTCGCCAGAAGCCAAACGAGTCACTATGCAAGTATGCCGGCCGCTTCAACCATGAGTATTCTCGTTGTGCAGAGGCAGATGACAAAACTGCCTTCAATGCTTCACGGCGTGCCTACATGACTGTTTCTTTAAGTACATGATCAATGCCAATACTTGGAAAACTTAGGCCTGGTTTGGTACTGAGGTGATTCTGAAAAAAGCTGGTATAAAAAAAAGCTGGGAGCTGTTTTGTGTTTGGTAAACATTCAGTTTCAGCTTTTTTTCACAGTTTTGGGTAAAAAAAAGCCAAAAACAAGAAGCTGCAAAACCCAGCTTTGAAAAACCGATTTTTTTTTCACATTTGTTTTACATAAAAGTTTAACAAACATTATAATACTGCTTTTTTTTTTTTTTTTTTCAAAAGCACTTTTACAAAAAATTTTACAAAACACTTCGCTACTTTATTTCACAGCTGCTTATTCTCACAGCATTGCAAAAGCAGCTTTTTTTAAAAGCACAACAATACCAAACCAGCCCTTACTATAAGGTGATGGTACAGGCTTACAACCACGCCGAAGTAAGGACGTACCAAGGGAAACGCTCTACAACTATTCCTTATCAACAAGAGGGAAGTAAGAGTCAGATCCAACCAAGTAAGAAGACCTCAACCTTCCAAACGGCTGTGGCATCTGTCCCTGTCTTACCTAACGCTTCACCAGGACAACAAACATATCAATCTCAAGGCAAGAGGAAGGATTTCCATCCTCAACAATCTCATTTTAGTAAAAAAGTAAGGGACATTATCGTGATAACCAAGGGTATCGTTTTCTTACCCCAAGGTATGAGACATACACACCTTTGAATGCCACATGCATGGCCATTTACCCCAGTATAACTCACTTGATACCAAAGCTAAAGTCGAGGCAGCCAAATTATAAGTCCACGAAGAACACGGCCTTGTTTTGCTGTTACCACGAGTATAACGGCCATGACAGCGAGAAGTGTCTCATCATCCATGACCATATTGAAGCTCTGGCATGCGAAGGAAAAATTGATCAATTCTTTCTTCACCCTCAAAAGGATAACCGTAACCAACGCCAAGTGAACGTGATATATTTTATAAACGGTGGCATACCCCTCTCTGAATCTTCTAACAAGGCTATGAAAAACAAAACGAACGAACTTTGAAGCCTGGCCACCAAGTGTTTCACGTGGAATACATCAAAGGAGGCAAGCATCAAAAGCCTAACTAGGATCCAATATGTTTTTACCCTGAGGAGGAAAAAGGTATCATCTACCCTCACAGCGACCCAATGATCATGATCATAGAAGCTCACATAGCCAATTTTGATGTGCGACAGATCCTTGTAGACACAGATGTTTCCGTCAATATCATATTTGTCGAAGCTTTCAGAGCACTTAATGTAGCAGAACACTTGCTCGATCCCTCAATTACTCATCTGTTAAGTTTTTCCGGTGATATCACGCAACCTTTAAGGAGCATACATTTACCACTCACCTTTGGTACAGGCCCTTACATATCTACTATTGCCACTAACTTCCTGGTGGTCGACTGTCTAACGACATATAATGTCATCTTTTGGTGCACAGGCATCAATGATTTCAAGGCCATGATATCCACACATATGTTGTTGGTGCATTTCCAACCCCTTCTAGCAATGGTTAGATCAGAGGAGATCAACTTAGTGTTTGATCATGTTACAACACTTCAGTCAAGCAACAACATCTTCTTGTGCCCAAGGAAACCTTCTTTATACATGAACAAGTCATAAAGACCAGCCCGGATGAAGCCAACTTGGATCTTCATAATGGATACAGTCAACTCGATGACCCTCGAGATGACTCTTTCACCCAGCAAGCACAACCCGCTAAAGAGTTGGAGAATGTCTCTATCTCCAAAGACTATCCAGATCGCATGGTGAAGATTGTCACCACCCTTTTAATTGTCATTGATGTCTTTTTTGCAAGATAACGCCAAAGTCTTCAATTGGTCATACAAGGACATGCTAGACATCTCTCCCAATATCATCTGTCATCACTTGAGTATTGATCCCAAGACCAAGCTAGTAAGACAAAAACGAATATCTTATGACGTTGAACTATACGAGGCAATGAAGGCAGAAGTTGAAAAACTCAAAGACATAGGCTTTGTCTGTGAAGTCAATTACCAAACATGGGTGGCAAATGTTGTCCTTGTTAAGAAAAATCCGACCAAGGAAAGTTTCGGCTTCAAAAGATCTTGTGGAGAATGTGTGTCGACTACACTGACCTAAATAAAGGATGCACGAATGATAGTTTTCCCCTTCCTCTCATTGATAGACTTATCGACTTAACGGCAGGGTGTGAACTCCTTAGCTTCATGGATGCTTACTTAGGGTATAACCAAATCCTCATGAACCCTCCGAACCAAGAACACATAGCCTTCACTACTGACATGGGATTATATTGCTATAAAGTCATGCCTTTCGGCCAAAAGAATGCAGTGGCGACTTATCAAAGATTAGTCGATTCAATGTTCATCGAACAGATTGGGAAGAGCATAGAAGTTTATGTTGATGATGTGTTAGTCAAGAGCAAACATGTTGACCAACATATCACCAACCTGTCTGAAACCTTCACCATCCTGAAGAGGTATCAAATGAAGTTGAACCCTAACAAATATGCCTTCAGCGTGGGCTATAGCAAATTTTTGGGCTTCATGATTAGCCAATAAAACATTGAAGCTAACCTTGAGAAGATCAAAACAATCCTTGACATGAAAAAACCAGTAACTTCAAAAGACATCCAAAGCCTTACTGGTAACGTGGCAGCTTTGACTAGGTTCATCTCTAAGGCCACAGACATATGTGTTCATTTGTTCAAAGCACTTAAGGGAAGTAAAAGTGCATTACATGGACTGATGAATGTGCCAAGGTATTAAAGAACCTCAAGGAATACATGAGTAAAGCCCCTTACTCTCCAAACCTGAAGTTGGTAACATTCTCATTATCTATCTATCTGTTTTGGCGTCAGCTGTCAGTTCTGTTCTCATTTAAAGGGATAGTAGTGTCAAACGGCCCGTCTACTGTGCTAGGAAAGCCTTACAAGATGCGGAGACACGATACTCCAACATTGAGAAATTAGCTCTAGCATTGGCCATGTCTGCTCGAAAACTTCGCCTTTACTTCCAAGCACGAAGCACATTTCATCGTCGTGCTTACTACTCATCCTCTTCGACAAATACTTCAGAGTCCTAACATTTTGGGGCAAATGATAAAGTGGGCAATAGCATTGGGTGAGTTTGACATTTCCTACCAACCAAAGCCAGCGGATAAGGGCCAAGCAGTTGCCGATTTCATCGCCGAATTCACATATCCTGTTGACATTTCTCCTAAGCCTGAAGCATTGGCTTCGTTGCCCTCAGAAGCTGGGAAAGTAGAACCAACTTTCCTAGTATAGACTCTGTATGTTAATGGCTCATCCAACCAACAGGGCTGTGGAGCAAGACTAGTCATTATTACACCCGACAAAGTGGCATTGGAGTATGCTCTTCGTTTTAAATTTAAGGCGTCAAACAATGAGGTTGAGTATGAAACCCTTCTAATAGGCTTATGTTTGGCATAACACCTTGGAGTTAAACAAATTGATATCTTCAGTAACTCCCAATTGGTGGTTAACCAGGTCACGAACAACTTTGATGATAAGGATAACTTCATGGCAGCATATCTTGCACAGACACAACTTTTGCTCAAGTACTTCCACTACCAGATCACCCAAGTTCCTCGAGCAGCAAACAGTCATGCAGACGCCTTGGCTCGCCTCGCTTTAGCAGTTGAAGACAAGATCGGAAGAAAAATTCATGTTGAATTGTTTGCAGCATCAAACACCATGGTCGTGGAAGTGTGTCACTTACAACAAGAGGATAGTTGGATCACCCCAATTTATAAATTCCTTGCTCATGGCACCCTCCCAAATGATAAAGTCCAAGCTAAGCAAATTCGATACAAGTGTACCCGCTACCTGATCATTAATGACTAACTCTACAAGCGAGGTTTTAACCTGCCATATTTAAGGTGTCTTACATTTGCAAAGGTGGAAATTGTCATTCAAGAAATACATGAGAGAGTCTGCGGAGATCATGCTGGATCTAAGTCCCTAGCATACAAGGCTTTTCGTCAAGGATATTATTGGCCAACACTCCACCAAGATGCCATCAAAATATCCCACTCATGTGACAAGTGTTAACGTTATGCAATTATTCCTCACTCATTTCCCGAGCTTTTCACTCCTATAATCAGCCCTTGGCCTTTCGCCCAGTGGGGACTTGATTTGATTGGCCCAATGTCTGTGGGGAAGGGCAAGGTCCGTTATGCAATCGTTGCAGTTGACTATTTCACAAAGTGGACCGAAGTAGAACCATTGGCAACCATTACTAAGGTAAATATAGAAGACTTCATATGGAATAACATCATTTGCAAATTCGGCATTCCCAATGCAATATTCACTGACAATAGGTGACAGTTTGACAATAAGAAGTTCAGGATTTTCTGTTCTAAGTTCAACATCAACTTATGTTTTGCCTCCCCAGCTCATCCTCAGGCTAATGGGCAAGTTGAGGCCATCAACAAGATGATGAAGCGCACTTTGAAGACCAACTTGGATAAGGCTAAAGGCTATTAGCCAGAACTTGTACCGCAAGTTCTTTGGTCATATCGTACTTCATATCGGACTTCAACAGGAGAAACTCCATTCTCGCTTGCCTTTGGTATAGAGGCAATTGTCCTAGTTGAGCTTGAGCAAGCAACACATCGAGTCCAGAACTACATTCAAAATGAAAATGAGAAACAACTCACCCTCAACTTGGATCTAGTCGAGGAACACAGAGATCAGGCTTACTTGAGGAACGTTGCTTACAAGCATCGTTTTTCTAACTGCTATGACTCTAGGGTCAAACCTCGCTCTTTCAAAGTAGGGGATCGGGTATTGAAGAAAAGACTACTTTGCGATAGAGTCCCGAGCAAAGGCACACTCAATCCAAACTGGGATAGACCATTTAAAGTTGTTAGCATCAGTCACCCTGATTCCTACAAGCTCAAAAGCTCTGATGGCAAGACCATTGGCCATCCATGGAACGTTGATCACTTAAAGTACTATAACAAGTAAACTCACATTGTACAAGTGTTGAGCTATAGTCGTTCGGCATCCTATGTAATGAAGGCCATTTGGCATGAATTTAATAAAGAGGTGATTTAGACAACTCGGTCCTAACTCTTTTACATTCCTAGCAATGAAACACTCGTGTTTGAAGATTTAACATGAATGCTTCCAACATGAAATAAAAGTCTAAGTATTTGTCAACAAGACTATACAAATAAACGAACAGCTTCACAGTGTATTTGTTCAATCATACCCAAGCCATGACTTATATCCAAACAATGGATCTATTCAAACATAGTCAAGCATTCATAAATGATAATGCAAATACTTGGCAATTAACATCAAAATAAATGGTGCAATGTCATAAACGTCCATAAACAAAAAGCCCTCAGACTCATAACTTAATACATGCCATGCAAACAACTAACTAGTGCATGCAGAAAATGAAGGCAGTACGAGTCATCCTCATTCTGACAATATCACTATGTGTCTCACCACTATCGCCATCACCACTATCCTCGGCATCTCCAGGATCATCCTCACCCTGCTGAGTCTGCTCATCAACATTGGCCACATTCTCAGACTCATCTTCACTACTAGGATTAAGTGGGAAGGCGAAGTTTTCACCCTTTTGTCGATACTTCTCCATCTCATCACTGTACTTATCGATGATGTTTCCATCGTCATAGCACTCAAGGATAGCCATCTTTCTTTTTTTTTCTAGCTGAACCTCCCGAGTGCAGTGAGGTCTAATGTTATGGCGAAAGGCCTAGGAACTTAATAACTCTTACACAACAGTTTCCCTCTCAGTTGGGATACTCCTCTTCAGCTTAGAAACCTCTACCAAGGCACTATCCAACTCCCCTTTGACCTTGGATGCCTCGAGGATAGTCACCTTTAACTCTTTCTTGAGCCTTAAGTTCTCACCATTTCGTCTTGTCAACCCCTCAAAGGTTTGATTCTTGAATTGGACAGCCTCAATCAAAGTTTTGCTCTTTTTCCTGGCGTCATCCATAAACCGTTTGTTCTCTTTAAATTTCACCTTGTACCGCTCGACCTCTCATAGTCTGTCATCGTACTCAATCATGACCTACATGACAAGATTGTCATCATTAACAAAAAATGAGGAGAAAGTAAGGAAATGACAAAGTAACACTTACATAAGAAGATAGCCTCATCATCCGATCACGATTTGATTCATTTTCAGCTAGCGGTTCCCCGAGCTCGTTAACAGTGGATTGGCGCCCTGCCAGGCAATTATTGACATACCTAAAACTACTTGGTTGCATGGCAACCTTTAAGTCATTCCTAGGAATACTGTCAACTTCTTCCTTGTACTTCTTCTTGTTGCTGGAGATAGGGTCACTTTCCTAGCTAGTGAACTCCATGATTGGAGGAAATATGGGATTGATAGTAGAAAGATAAGGGAACAATAGCTTCTTCTCCCCTGCAACTATGGCAGCAGCACATCCGATGGCCTCAGCTTCAGCCTTCTTTGAGGCAACAATCTTGAGGACCTCATCTTGAGACTTAGGTCTATGGACTGGTTTCACCTGGTGCTTGTAAGCTCCCTTATGAAACAGAATGTCATCTACGGGAATTAACATGGGTGTTTTCCCTTTCTTGGTGCTAGTCCCCTCTTTCTTGCTCACCTTTCTAACTTAACAAGGAAAATCAAAGTTAGGAATACAACTTTATATAAAAAAAATAAAAATAAAAAAGGGTCAAATGAAGGATACGACGTACTCGCTTGTCTCTGGCACTTGGAAACTAGGGGCTGGAATCCGTACTTGTGAAACAAAGATCGTAGCTTGCCCAAGTGTCTATTCTCTTTTGGCACCCTCAAAACCTTCTATATATTGGCCAACTCTCGTTCGGACAGTTTGATGGTGCTTCGTGTCACTGCATGAAGAAAAATGTTAGAAGCAAGTAGAAATCACAACAAATAGCAAACCATCGAACAATGGATACATTACAATCTACGGTCTGGAAATGAGTAGGAACACGTCGCTCAGGTGTGACACCCCTAGCAAGCTCCCAATCCTTATAAAGAAAACACTAACGGTTTTTCCAAGTACAGTACGCTTTTTTCTTACCAAAGACAATACGTTCCCTATCGCTTCAACACGCACACTCGGCATAACCAATGCATAACTTCACTAGATGCATCTTATAACAGTAGTGCCACTGATGGAAGGAAGGCTCACCTAATCCACACTTCATACATATAATATAAATCCCGATTAAAGTATCCCAGAAACCAAGATTAAGTTGCCCAAGCGGTTATCCAATGAGAGATAACATATGTTGCAACCATGGGTGCAAAGGTAGCTTCACCCCTAAGGTCAGTAGTATCTGGGTGTAGAACATAACGTGACCCTTGGGCGGTTCAGTGAGCAATTCTTCATAATGCACCAAGCCCATTCCTATACTACGGGGTATACTACATGACTGCCTTAGGACCTCAAGCTATTCTTCGCTATCTAACAAGTTTTTATCTAAATGGTCCGATGTGAACTCGGAGCGAAATATGGGTCTGGCGTCAAGAGCAAACCCTTCACCCACTAACATGAATGAAGAAGAACCAATATTGGCTAACGCTTGATGATTTTGAAGATCATCCAACGTTTCTTCTGTACAAGACTCTAAGAAATGCCCTGAAGACTTTGACATTGTAGGCTCAAACCTAGAGCTAGAGCTAGGGGAGCCCTCATCACTAGGACCTTTAGGCTCTGACATCTACAACAAACAGAAACAAACTTTATCACTACGTGAAGGACCGAAACTTAAGAAGTTCCTCGGGCATGAGACAAAGCTCAACCAGTTCATCATGTTCTTAGCCAAATGCATGAATACTCAAACAATTCAACAAAAATTAAAGCATTTGATCTAGTGGAGAAGACTATTAACCTGAAGATGGTGCCAAACACTGCCGGAATCCCTCTCAACAAGAAAACACTTTATCTTCAAAAAATCACTACAAAAGGAGCAAATGAAGGCAATATAAAGATTGGAAACTTATCCTTCTTATATAGTTCAACATGGCCAAAAAAACTCAAATTCAAACCATGAGAAAGCCCCACATGTAAAGCCTTGAGTCCAAAAAAATAAAATAAAAATTAAAAGGGAAACCATGCAGCTTAAACAAATGAAAGGCAACTACAAATGTCAAAAGTCTCACAGATTTTTTATCAAGATAGTGTGAAGCAAAACCAATTTATGATGCCCAACAAAGCTTCAACAAATGGAGGGCAACTACAAATGTCACAAGCTTCACACACTCTTGATCAATATACTATGAAGCAAAACCAATTTATGGCGACCAACAAAAAGCTTCAACCACAAAACTTCAACCCCAAAACTTCACCTACAAGCTTCAACTACAAAGCTTACAAAGCTTCACCTACAAAGCTTCAACCACAAAGCTTCAACCACAAAACTTCACCTACAAAGCTTCACTAATAAGACATGTAAAAGCTTCACACACTTGATCAAGATAGTGTGAAGCAAAATCAAGTTCATGTGTCCTAAAAATAGCTTCAATTATTCAATCTATATAACCAAACACAAAACTTTGCTACAAAAATTTCACAAAACCCAAGATTCTCTTGAATCTGTACAAAAACACACGGGTAAACATAAACATTTTTTGTTTTACATGCATAAGGTCCCTATCATAAACAGACATACATGTCCTATTAACATGATAGCTCATTATTTAATATTATTATTATTGCAATGTATGTGATATCACATACCACTACCAGAAAACATGATATCACACCTACATCTATTATTATATATATATATATATATGATTTCAAACATATTATAATAGGTTAAACAACAAGTCAAGGTTCCAAGTTTAATGGTGGACAAAAAAAAAATATATATATATGATTTCAAACATATTATAATAGGTTAAACAACAAGTCAAAGTTCCAAGTTTAATGGTGGACAAAAGTACAAGAAATTCACCAATGGTGAAGGTGCTACAAAAACTAGAAACTCCCCTAGACTGTTGAACCTCAACAACAACAAGGGCAAGCTTCCAAGCAACAAATTCCTGCACAGTCACGGCAGAACCAATAAACTATAAGCTTGTAAACCCACAAATTAGCCAGCTCCTCGGCAACCTTCAATCCAGCTACAAATCATAGCTGCTGTCTTGAAAATCAAAGCAACCACCCACGGTTACACCCTCTGCTCCTTCCACTGCAAAGCAAAGAAGAAAAAACAATAAATAAATAAACAAACAATGGGGGAGCTAGCTAGGGCATGGCAAATGCTGGTATTGGGTTAGTCTTGGGCCTCACATAAAAAGGAGTTGGGCCTAACCTAGCAAATAAAAAAAAAAAGACACAAGGTCAAATTTAAAAGGCCATTGGGCCTATCAGATGCGACAAAGGGAAGTGGGTCAAAAAAGAAAGGAAGCATGGGCCTCCTCTTCTTTGGGCCTAACAACCTTCATAAAAAATTTAAAAAAAAAAAACATACGAAAAAAAAAATTGGGGGGGGGTGAGGGTTTGGGCTAGCACTTAGAAAATAAGAAGATGAAGTTTTGTTACTTTGGAAACTTGGCTACTAGCAAGACACCTCATTCGGCAACTCTCCTCGACCAAAGACTTGGGGGACTCTTACCATATGCTACTACACCTTGGTACTAAAAAATTTACCGACTACTTAGTGACTTGGATTTTTCAAGTCCCCAACCGAGAAGTTTTCCTCACTCGAGAAATTAGGGAAGCATTGTTTCAACCAAAAGGTTTCACCCACAAAGTTTCAACATACAAGCTTCAACAAAAGAAAAAAAATTCAAAAAACTCAGTGAAGTATGCCCTAGTGTATTTAACACAATACGCTGAATGAAGTAAAACTTATTTATTGATATTCCCGAGAAATTACAGATATGTACATACACATGAATCAAAACAAACAAACAGGAGGGAGCCTTCACAAAGGTTGCTCAAGAGAAGCCTCAGTACTTAACAGAACCTCAGAAAGAAGAGGCACTGGAAAGTGATCATTTAGAGCCTCAGTACTGGGCAGAACCCTAGAAAGATGAGGCACCAGAGGTTGATCGTTTAGAACTTCAGTACTTGGTAAAGCTCCAAATGACGAAGGCAATAAGTGCCTTTGGAACAAACCCATAAACCTTTGATGATCACTTAGAATTCGACTCTCAGATTCCTGTATCCGACTCTCGGATTCCTGTAGCCAGTCAAGCTTTCTCTTCATACTAGTGGAGTAGTTATGTGCAAGCATGTGTAACTGTCTATTTTCGTGCTTGAGCCCCCTGATTTCTTGTCTGAGATTTGCCACCTCAGCCGTCAATGATTCAACCTCGTGGGTTCGAGCAAGTAAGTGTTAGCCCATATTGGATGCAGAACCCGCACACTAAACATTGAGAGCCAGAGAATCCTGAACAGCTAACTTATCAGACCGTTTAGAAAGTATCATGTTATCTTTGAGAGTGAGAAGATTCATGGCCACCACTATAGCGGTCATGTCATTCTTCATCACAGAGTCCCCAGCGGTAAAAGGACCAGTAAGGGATAAGAAGGATGGGCGTCATATGTTGTCTTGAGGAGACATGTCTGCATCTTCTACAACATTCAAGTCAAAACGACGGTCAGATGGGCAAGCCATTTTCAGAAATCATGAAGGAAAAATGAGATCCAATAAATCTCAAAAGTACAAAAATAGGGGAAATTTCTACAAGCAGTAACTTTCTGAACGTAGTTCTTGAACATAATTGGTGCCCTTATAAAACAAAGGGCAACATATTTGCTTGTTCAAAAATCGAGGAGGCACCATTTTTCGAAATTTGAAAGTCAGATATTCAACAAATTTGCTTGTTCAAAAATCGAAGATGCACCGCTCTCCGAATCTCGAAAGCCAGATCTTCAACAGATCTGTTTGTTCAAAAATGGAAGAAGCACCACTCTCCAAATTTCGAGAGTCAGATTTCCCTAGATAAAATTTTTCAACAATCTTCACACGCAACATCAGCTGTCCGGATACCACGGACCATTTTACCAAAGATCCCTGAAAAAGTTAAAACGCGTAAATCTTGCAGCTCCCACTACATCGCTATGATCGAAAAGGGTAAAAGAACAGCATTACTACTTGTTGTTAGGGAAATCCTTATATATGTTGACCTCCATCCTCTATGGCCAGACAGACCTGCAAAAACACCTCAACCCTTCCTCACATCTGAGAGGGCACTCTTAACGAAGCCTTTCAAAATACTCAGTTTTCTCCCTCACCCCACCCCCTCCCTCGACAATAACACCTCTGCAAACAAGTCACACCAGAGCAAGAATATCTCATATCATCAGGGTCAAAAGCAAGGGTATCTCATATCATGTTTTTTCCCTGTCTTTTCCTTTGCCATTGCTTTTACCTGCCTACAAGACAAGGAGAAAGAAAGCAATAAGTAGGAACCTGAAATCAAACCTCTGATATGGAACTGATTGCCTGGTTGCTTACCTAGCATTGCTCTCGAGTACTTAGCCTCAACTATTGTCAGATCACGACTCACCTCGACGAATACCTCAGAACAGTTGATATGATGATGACCCTTTACACTGAAGCTGCCAAGCATGGATGAGTGCAAATACAAATGCAAAGGTTGCGCACCACTTCTATTGTGCAAAGAATTGAAGTAAAAGGATCAATGATGACGCTCAGCATCGTTACTTTAATTGAAGAGCTCAGAAAGCTTTAACAGTCTTTCGCTAGCACCGTCGCCGAAGAACAAAGCCTTGTCGTGCCACATCCACTACTTCGTCAAACGCAAAGGTATCTCTTATCATCAGGGTCGAACGTACTCTAGATTTGAAGGACTTGTTTTGACCCTCAAATTCTTGAGTCGGCTCGCTCATTTAGAGGAAACCAGAACACCCTCCAGCCCAGTTCAAGAATAAGCATGTGGAAAGTCAACAAGTACAGCAACACACGTGTCGATTCATTCGTTATTCAAAAGCAAAAGTATCTCATATCATCTCTTATCCCTGTCATTTTCTTTGTCCTTGTTGCTACTCGCACGACAAGGAGAAGGAGAACAATCAGCCAGAACTCGAAATTAAACTTTTGATCTGGAATTGATTGCTTGGGCCTCTTTTCCCTGATTGATTACCATGTTTGTCACCTCTTTCGGTAGATCTCCTCGCTCAGAGACTTGGGGGACTCCTACTATATGGTTTGTATCGCACTTGACCAAGCTTGAAACTACAAGTAGGCTTCAAGTAAAAATGATACATTACCTTGTGATAGGAGCATATTTATGCGACTTATTTAGCTTGCTCTTGTGCATTTGTGTTGTTATTTCTTAGTTAATGTAGTATTTCAAGTCATTTTCGTGTGTTTGTAGGTCCAAATGGTTAAAGTACCAAGAAAGTGCATTTTGGTGCATTTTGGAGCAGTTTTGGGCACTAAATGGATAGCTTCTATATGGAGCAAGGTGGATGGACGAATTTATAGTCAAAAGAGGCTAGGAACATGCTACAAATCAGAAAAGGAAAGTTCAAGACAAAGAAGATAAGGAAAGAGCAAGAAATATGGAAATATATCCTAACAACCTTATCTTATCCAAACCTTATCCTATCTTATCTTAACGTAATCTTGTTCCACCTTAATCCTAGTTGCAAGTGGACCTAAAAACATGATTTCTAGAAGCCTTATCTAACCCTAAAAGGGTGTTGCACCCTTCCCCCTTTTATCTCTTCTAGAAAACCCAAAATCAGCCACAAAACACCTAGTTTCTATAAGGCCCAATTTTGGACGAATTTCCTAAACCTTTTTCCTTTTGGATTCTGATTTATAGGGCCTTATTCCTTGTGGATTTGGGTTACACAAATCCTTTTATGAAACTAATTGGGCCAAACCCTCTCCTAAGTGGATTTAACTCACTTGTGTCGAACCCTAGGGCCCTAATCCAATAAATCTGCTAAGTGTAACCCTAATCTAATTAACCCTAGGACTATATAAACATATTTTCAGCCACAAATTTGTATGAACCCCTTATGCCATTCAGAAAATCCTTGTCGCAAGCCCTAGCCTCCATTCTTCATCATTCATTCACTCCATACACTTCCATATACAATCAGCCGCACTCTACCACCATAATCAGCCATCATTCATCATCCCAAGCAAGAATACATCGTTCATAACCCCCAAAACCATCACCCATACCTTGTGTCGCAGCAAGGAAGAAGGAGGAAAACCCTAGCCGTGCATGTTATTCGATTTGGAATTGCTGGAACGTTTTAGGTGTAATCTTTCTTGTGTTTTTCAATGTTTAATTTCAAGAATCTTTGCTTTGTGAGTATGAGGAACTAATCCCCTATTGGCTAGGGGGAATTTCGAAACCATGGCTATATTTGCAATATGATTTGATTACTTCCAGTTGTGATTTCATGAATGGTGAATTCAATTTACTTATCTATTTGAATTAAAACTTGTTTGTGTATGTGGGTTGAGAGTGCACACTTAATTTGCATGCATAAATCTGATGCTAGGATATAAGGAAGCTTCACCTAATCGTTGTGAACTTATATTCATGAGTAGTAAAGGTTGTTAGTCACAATCATGTTAAGTAAATTCTTGGCATAAGTATCATGCGCTTTCATAGTTACGAATGTCTCGTCAACACTTATAATTTTCATAGAATTTAATGATCTTTGATTGTTTTTCTATTATGCGTTTTCATGTAGAGAACTTTTGAGGAATAATTTGATTGTAATGCGCTAATTCCATTCAATTCAATGACCTAAGGAAAATCTGAGAGTTAATTTAAGCGTACTTAATTAACTTAGGGTGTTGAGGTTCATGATTCATTGAAAAAGCAACTGGAGATTGTTTTGTATGCAAGTATGTCATGTGTGGAGAAAGACCTCCTAGCTAGCCCATCATCCATTTATTTCCACCAAATTCGTGCAAATCTGCCTAGTTATAATTTCTGTTTTGTTTACTTTATTTTCATCCAAAACCAAATCCCCATTTAGTTTAGAGTGTCTAACTAGTTAAAATCTGTTTTAGATTGTGTTTTCAAGTGTTTTGAGTCAAGTTAGAACCAAAATTCGTCCAAATTTGTGTTTAGAGTCAAATCTGCCCAATTTGCGTTTTTAGGCAATTTTGAGTGTTTTTAGCTTATTTTGAGTCTTGTGAACTTGTTTTGAGTCTTTTAAGTTGAGTTAAGTGTTTTAAAGGTTAGTTTTATCTATTTGAGTCAGTTTAAAGTGTTTAGCAATCCCTCCTAATCCCCGGTTTAAGAACGATCCCTACTTACTTATATTCTACAATTTTCAAAAGAAGGTTAATTTGTGTGTTAAGTTAATTTTCGCATCACCTTGTGCGTCAACATCAGCTAAAGATACCACTCCTGGATGGAGGACAAGTACTTCCAGAAAAGATACCACTTCTACCTATGGGACAGATAAGGCAAGTAAAAATGATACCACACTTTGGTACTTAGAAGTTTCGTGATTACTCAGTGGCTTGGATCTTGCAAGTTCCCAACAGATGAGCTTCCCTCACTCGAGAACTTAGGGAAGCACTATTTGTACCATACTTGACCAATCCCAAAACTACTGAGCATCGGTCAACATTATACCGTTAATAACCCACAAAAGTTTCCCTCCAACCAGGAGGCTAAGCACAACGCGACACATGTCAACGTTAGAGGCCAATCATAGCGCGACACATGTCAACATCAGAGGCTAACCATATCACGACACGTGTCAATGTCAGAATAAAGTTAGAAACTCTCTTCTATAAAAGAAGATCATTCTCCCACAATACTCCCTAATGTCATTTGTACAATACTACTCATTAGAACTCACTCTTGAGGAGCTTGAACCTATGTATTTGTGTAAACCCTTCACTATTAATGAGAACTCCTCTACTCTGTGGACGTAGCCAATCTGGGTGAACCACGTACATCTTGTGTTTGCTTCCATGTCTTTATCCCTTTACATACTTATCCTCACTAGTGACCGGAGCACCAAGCAAAGATTACAAACTTGACACTTTCTGTTGTACCAAAGTCCTCACTGATTTTGTGCATCAACACAATACAATCCTGATCTAATTAAGATAATCTACACTAAATAGTAGACAAAAAGCTCAACCTATCCACTCTAATAATTAAACCCTATCCAGTCTGAAATACAATACGCTCCACTAATCGTGCCCCTAAGTTGGTTGGACTGGTATTAATGGATTTGGATCCCATCCGGATCTAAATTGTTGAGATCCTAGGAATCCTAACATCGTAGTCATTCATCTTACATTGTGTGGTCAGAAATCATTTGACTTTTTTTTATTTAAAATTAAACACAAATAGTATTTGACGAAAACTAGCCGCACGATTTACGATGAACGGCTAGGATGTGGGGATTCACAGGATCCCTACAAAGTAGATCCGATGAGGATTGTCTTCCGGTATTAATCACCCTTCACCATACTCCTTTATATATTCTTGCCACTTGGCACACTTGGTTACTAATGTTATTAGCAAAAATCCAACACTAATCTCAAAGCCAAAATCAGGTCGAGTTTTCCAAACTTTGGCTTTAGTTGCACCTTTGCTTAAAATCAGTCGTTCATTTTCATTTTGAGCCTCATAATCCAGATGATGATCCTTCGAAAAGTTTTCATTGTTGTGTCAAGCATTGATTGTAATTTGTAACGTATTTGAGTTTGTTTGTGATAGGGGAAAGAGGTCCGGAAATAGGAAGAAAAATATATGTAGATCATGAGTTAGTTGATATCCATATTTGATTAACAAACAATTTTGAAAGATTCAATAAAGAGCTAATTACTTACGCCCCGATGCAAATAAGTTAGAGTTAAGTTAAAGCCACTACTTGAAATATATAGAAAAAAATTTCCTCATGTTGTAGGCCTATTTGATTGAACAATTTAGGGTTTAGAGAGAAAGAGGGGGCTGGCTATGGTTAGAGAGAAGAGAGAGTGATTTTATTGTGAGGTGTGTTTGATTCACCCCATTGTGCCTTTATTTATACTAGTAGGATAGGTAAAAACCTTTCCTTTTAGGATTACAACATTTAATAGGTAATCTACTTTTAATAGAAATATAAGATACATTCTCATGTCTATTAGGATTTACATAATCACATTCTTATTCTAAATCTGATTGCAACACCTCACATAATTTTATTTTATTTTTATTTTTTTTTTTGTGTTTTTGCACACTCTTGTATATATATATTTTTCCTTCAAATGTTGTTTTGATTGTGTTCAATCAAAAGATTAGAAATAAACAAAGATGTACAGAAGGAGAAAATGAATGTGCAATTCACAGCGTCTTGAAATAATACTGCCTAACACAAACGACATAATGCAACATGATAACATGTTATCACCTTCGGGCATGCTGTCCCAAACAATCTTATAGATCAGATCAGTCTTCAATCCATGCTCACCCCACCACATATGGCTGCACATTATTGACTTCGATGAAGTACCCAGCTTTACGAGTTTGGTTTTTGGTTTTTGGTTTTTGGCACTTTATATTTTGTAATTTCAAATGGGCCAGGACTTGTTACACAAGATCGATTGGGTTCATATTGTACCAAACAAGAAGCCCAAGAGGGCCAACAAGAACAGAACAATCAACCAACTAAGTAGCAAAGAGCAACCAGCCAGTTGTTGCCCACTTTAAGCAGACCATATAATGGTATCAACCTATTCTACAATCATATAATTCGACTCCCATGCCTTTCTTTTCTTTTTCCCTCATATAATTAGACTTTGATTCAGATAAATTGATGAATTGACGTTTTTGACTTTTTAGGTTGTTCGGACTCGCAATTAATTTTGGTTTAACATGTCAATTTATATGAATTTGAAAGGAACAATAAGATCTAAAAGACTCATTAGTTTGCAATAAATGCAGTGGACATTCCCGTCTAAATAATTAACATTGGATTGATGGAGATTTTAGAAAAGTTTGATATTCTTAAATAAATTTATACGGCCAAATCTCACTTTTGGCCCCTGCAATATAGTCTAGTAAACCTTGCAATTCAAGAACATTTAATTATGGACTCTTGCTCTCGGAGTTGACATTTTTCGATCCTCTGTCGTACCGTTGCGTTATTAGGGCTTTCTAATTTATTTCTAAATTTGATATTCGTTTGGAAGTGTTTTTAAAATGATTGAAAACGTTATTGATGAAAATATTTTTCGGACAAATCGTTGGTAAAAATGCAAGTAAATTTTGAAAAAGCACTTAAATGAAACTTCTTGCAGGAAACACTTTAAATGTTTTTGTATCCAAAAATATTTTATTAAAAAATTCTACCAATCATTTTAAAAATACCTTCAAAGCTTTCAATATGTGATAAACTGTTAAATTTGTACTCGCATTGTCCTTTGCCTTAGAAACAACGCAAGCAAGATAACTGAGGAACAAAAGCTGCTGAGAAGTATTGAAGTCTGGAGAGTTGGCAACCATTTAAAGACCAAAAATTGACAACATTCCATCCCACCAGATATCTCAGTTGTTGTCAGAACTTTACCTTCACCGATAATGATTAAAGGGATTTCCGTTACTATCCTATAGCACATGGCCATGACAACATAAAGAAGGTAGGGTGGGGTACCCAATGACATTCACACATGCTCTCTCGTGCAAAAGCAATCCCTATATTTTCCCATTTATTTTCTCTAATTTAAAATTATGTATTACGATTTAGTAATATTATCTTTTATTTATAGGTGAAAAATTTTAGATTCGATTCTCGCCAAAAGTGAATTTAAATCACATTATTACTAATTTTTTGTGAGGCTTAGGCGATCCCTTAGTGTAAACAGTATCGGTTGTTCAAAAAAAAAAAAAAAAAGTTATGTAAAACACGCCAAATTTTGTTACACAAGTGATGTGTGAGTATGGTATTTATTCATACGTGGAGTACTCATTTTAGACTTGATTTATTTTCAAAATAAGACTCTAAAATGTATACAAACACGTCATTTAGTAAATAAACTCAAAAATGCACTCTTACTGTATATTTGTACAATTATTTGTATTATCTCTGATAGAGACGTGATCCACATGTTTTGGTGGGTCTTACCTCTATTAGAGAGATTGTACAAGGCACACATGTGTTGGTGAATTCTATCTCTATTAGAGAGATTGTACAATTATGTGGTAACTGTAACATTACTCAACTAAACATAATGAAAAAGTTGGGCTGTAGTATTACTACTAAATTTTTATTTTTATGGTAAATATTTGGTTTAGGAAAAGAGAGGTGATTTTTACAAAAAAATAAAATAAAATTCTGTACACTTTTTCTTGTGGTTTAGATTAAGCAAATGAAACGAGAATTATATAACAAAGATAAACATGTACGTGCTAAACGAGAAAACTTGTGTGTAGCACTGAGTGGTTCACTAAAATCCCTTGGCTGGAAACCTTACTTAGCAAATGATGACCTTAAACTTTTTTTTAATCCAAATAGCGACCACAGACTTTTATAGACTGAATTATTACCAATACCAACTTTCAACCCCTTTCAAGCTTTTAGGTGCAATTTTTTCTGGTTGTCAAACGATAGTGCTATTAGGTGCAATTGACATACATAAAAGGGCATTCGATTATTATAAAAAGCAAAATATTTGGACATGGTGCATGCCCTAATTATTGGTTTGCCACTAAAAGAGGAAGAGTAATGTGAAGGAGACTCTCTGATAGAGGACTTTTTGTCACTTCATAATTTTGGAACGATATTTTGTAATATTGATAGGAGAATTGACGTTAAATTGTCAGGTGGTAGAGAGTCCATGGTACTTTTGAGAGAGTCCCTTAGCATTCCTCCTGTAAAATTAGAATTGAAATTTTATTTTTGAGCATTTTTCGTATCAATATTATAAAATATTGTGCAAAAAAAAAGATGACAGAGAATTTGTGAAGAGAATCTCACTTTTGATAGAGTCTTTTTAGTATTTCATTTTATTTTTAAACCGTGTGCCAGTTTACACCCCACATCGTTAGGTAAGTTAATTATCATATTCCAGACAAACTTTTTGGTATATTGCCTTTGGGAAACACTATCATCGAAATTAAGTAACTGACACGTTCATTAGGGCTTGGGATTTCTTTAATTAATTGAATGAGTTTGTTGTTATTTTAGAGGCCAAACTAGGCACTTTACATATGCATACATCATAGCCCAATCTCAACCCATATCAGGTTCATGCTATGATGCTAACCAACCAATAAGAATTTCTAGATTTTGGAACTACCACTACCAGTTCATCGAATGAGCAAAAAAATTTCTCTTTTCCTCTCTTCTTTCAGTTTTGCAGAGAAAATTTAGAGATGCCATTTGCCAGATATATATATATATATATATATATGTATGTATGTATGTATGTATGTATGTATGTATGTATGCATGTGGTACAATGCCAAATTGTTTGTGAAAAAGAGTTTTTTAGTTTTATTTTGCATACAAATATATTTTTCATCAAAAAGTTGGAGGGATTTGATCTAAGTCACATGATGAAACTGCCATAATAATGTGTATCGAACTTATTATTTATGAAATGAATTTAAGAACTCACATTTGTAACTGAAGAGGAATACTATAGACCCTAGAACTGACGATGATAAATTTTAAATAAGAAATTTATATTTGATTTTATTTACAACGATATTAGAGAAGGGAGTTAAATTAACCCTTACAATTTACCAGGAATAATTTAGTATTGAACTTGTTAGCGGAACCTAATACTCTCCATTACACGTGGAGATGAATTCTTGAATTTTATAATCCTATGTCAGAAAAGCAGAAGCAAAAGACTAAAACACTGATTTATCATATCATAAGGTCTGATGTGCGCAAAAACCATCACAGTTGATTCTTATTTGAACGTGGACGTGACATGAGCTTTTTTTTTTTTTTTTCTTTCTTATTTTTGAGTACGTCGATATTTTTATATTAAGAGGATGGAGAGTTTTGCTAAGTCACACAATAAGTAGCTTAATTTGGTATCGAATTCATCATTTACGAGATTCGAACCTAAGACTTCTTACTTCCGAGTGAAGAGAAATACCACCAGACCGTAGAACTAAGTGGCAGACGTGACATGATCTTAAATTAAATGATAAAGTGATCGAACTGTTTTTTTTTTTTTTGAACACATGATATTATCTACACTAAGGGATGGCAATAATGTGGTTTAAATTCGACTTTGGCTAGAAAGGAACCTAAGACTTCTCACTTACAAGTAAAAAAAAATTACTAGATTGTAGTACTAAGTGGCATATGATCGAACTGTTTGTTAAAAGAATATTACTCGTTTAAATTTATATGTAATCTTCTACAGGATAACACTATGTTTGGATGAGAGAAATAAACTTGGAATTTGGGTAAAAGTCAGAATTTATAAATTGATATGCATCAATTCCCTTGTTTGGATTCATAAATATAGAAATTTAGAACTTCTGTGTGAAAGAAAACTTGGAATTTGGGACCTCTAATTCCCAAGTTTAAATTATATATAAATAGATGTCATTTCTCAATTTCTATGATTGAGAGTTTAAAAATAACAATTTCTGTATTCAATTCTATTGTTTTTTTAGGTTAACCAAACAAGAAAATTCATAAATTCTAAAATATAAAATTTTGTCATTTTAATTTTCGTAATTTTAAAATTCTTTAGTAATATTAAATTATTTCATCCAAATACAACGTAAAGGTACATATGATAACGATTTATTCTTCGAGCCCCTCGCCTGAAGAGATTAATGACAGTCTTTAGTCTTCCATATATAGTCGATTGGCTTTTTGCCGAAACCACTCCTTATGATTGTGGCAAGCATGTACTAGTTCAAACAATGATTAAACAAGTTAACACCAAATAACTAGATAATAGGTAAACAATAATACTATTACTTTTCATATTTTAGAAAACTTCGAAAAATCATTAAAATGTTATTAAGAATGGCACTAAATTGAGATTTAAAAACTAGAACCAATCAGAAGTGAGAAGGTTTATAATATTTCTCACTATAAAATTATCATATTACAGATTACTGTTACTTAAGCAGACATAAAGTTATATGGACAATGAATAACATGCTGGACATTTTCTTATATATTCATTATTCAAGTTGATAAATATAGTTCTTTTAATTAATAGTACACGTTGTATTGCTTTTTGTTTTTTATGTAACAATATATTTTCACTAAGAGGTGGTGAATTAAGGGTCAATGTCACATTCCGGTCTAGGCCCCCATCACATCCTGGGTTCGACTCTACTGTAGCACGATATTATCCGCTTTGGGCCTCAACCACGCCCTCACGGTTTTGTTAGTTCCTAGTGAGTCACCCATCATAGGATTGCTCTCACGCACTACTCGCTTAACTTTGGAATTCCGATGGAACCCGAAGTCAATGAGCTCCCAAAACGCCTCGTGCTAGGTAGAGATGAGAATATACATATAAGGTTTACAGGATCCACTCCCCTGGGCGATGTGAGATGTTACAATCCACCCCCCTTAGGGGTCTGACGTCCTCGTCGGCACACATCCGCCCAGGGATTGGCTCTGACACCAAAGTGTCACATCCCGCCCCGGGCCCCCACCACATCCCAGGCTCGCGATATTGTCCATTTTGGGCTCCGACCACGCCCTCACGGTTTTGTTTCTAGGAACTCACATGAGAACTTCTCATTGGGTCACCTATCATGGGATTACTCACTTCGGAGTTCTGATGGAACCCGAATCCAGTGAGCTCCCAAAAGGCCTCATGCTACGTAGAGATAGGAAATAAGGCTTACAGGATCCACTCCCCTGGACAATGTGGGATGTTACAGTCAGAGGGGTGCTTTTTATATTTTTATGTAACAATATATTTTCACTAAGAGGTGGTGAATTAAGGGCCAGAGGGGGCACACACCCCTCCCCCCAAGTTTTTGGACTAGAAAAAATTATGGTCTGAGCAGGAACCAAGGCCTCGCTTAAATTGCAACTGCCTTTCGTCATTTGATACAATATTGAATCAGACTACGATGAATAATAATCAACTCATCACCACCATCAACTCTATCACTCACTCCTCCTCCAAAACCACAAGGAGGTGGATATAACACAAAATTGTTTAGTTGTTGAGTTGATTTGACAACTCACAAAGAAGAATTCCATCCTCCCATACGTCTAATATTTGTTACCTCCCAATCCTATTCATATATAATTTATCTTTTTTTTATTTTTAAGCAAATACAATATTCATTGATTGAGAGGGAAACGTACAAAAGGAGGATAAAGTGCATAAGTGGGCCTTGATAAAAACCTTATCAGGGATTTCAACCCGATCGAAGGGAAAATGACAAAAAGGGTAGAGATATACACTAAGCACACAATGGGTATGAGTTGGCTAAGTGCTCGACAAAATATCTCACTTAAAATTGAAAAAAAAAAATAGCATTGGGCGCACTCTTTCTGAAATTCCATGAACGTTATTGCTTAGTTGTGCCCCCATGGACATTATTTCTAACTTCACATTTGGAACTTGCCATTCATGATATTCAAATTTAAGATATTCTACTTACAACTGAAAATAAATTTAAGACCTTCTAATGACAATATTATTGTTATTAAATTTGTTATTTCAGCATTTGAGGGAATGAAGGAGAAAACTTCTTAATAGTTTAGAAACTAACTTTACTATTGAATTAAGGAGAAAGCTCCCACAAAACAAGTTTTAAGTTTCTTCCATATTTTTTGTTTTCCCATAATAAACATAAATTAAAGTGAAGAACATACACTTTATCTGGTCATCTAGTAACTAAAGAATACATGTTCACTCATTGTTGAATTTAATACGAATAGTTTAGGTTCAAATATCAACAAGCAATCACTATTCTCCTTCTTTGATGATTAAATCTTAGAAATCAAATTCAATGACCCGTGACCATGAATTCTTAGTCGCTAAAACAAGACTCCTACAAGAAATTATATAAACCAAAAGAAAAATAATTACATTTCAAAGGGGACTCCAAACATATGTACTAGGTTATGCATGCATGAATCTCAATTCAACCAAATGGCAGCAAATGGGGTCATAACTTTAGATTGATGCATCGCATTGAAAGGATTTGACAATAAAAATGGGAAAGCAACGAGCATTAAGTTCCAAAATGCCCTGCCCCATGAGGAAAAATAGGGTTATGGTGGAGTTTGCTGGGCCACATTATTATCTTGCGACTTGTTTATTTATTTGACTTTTATCAGTTTCCTTTCTGCCCTAATTAGCGCCAGCCACGTTACCGTTATGATTAAATCTCCTCCTTTTAAAATATGAATTCATTGATGTGTGACTTGGTCAGGTCAAATTATTCATGTACACTTTATGTGGATAATATATTCCACTTTATTAGCTATTTTGAACGTTTTCATGTTTTAATTTTGGGAGTTTTAACAAAAAGTACGCGGTACTGTCACTTTAACGAAAAACTACATTTTTATACTAAAAAGTCAAACCTGATACTATTCATTTTACTCTTTATTTTGTTGTTAAAACTCAAAATTTTCAAATAATTTTCATTAGTTTTCTTTTTAATTTTTTCTTTTTGCAAAATAAGACAACTTTATCAATCAAGTCAGGAATAGAAAACATTAACACCAATAATCAGAATAAAAACTAAATTAAATTATTTTGGAAAAAAAAAATACGTGCCATTTTGATTTGTGCATTAGAATAAGAAGTTTCAACTTGTTTTTAGCACTGCATAAATCTAAACTTTGTTCAGTTACTTTCGCTCCAAAAAAGAAATTCACCTTTTCTTGATATTACTTAAATTTAAAAAAAAAAAAAAAATCTTCGGTTACTTTGGAAATGAGTTACTAAGCATTCTTAGTAAGAACTTACAAGAAAGAAATTAGCCAAACAATGAGTTTTAAATTGTTATTCTGATTTTTTTTTGTGATATTTTGTACCACTCGAAAAATTAAGGGTTCTACCCAAAAATGTTAATCTCATTTATTAAAGGGCACTTACACTTAAAACAATATGTCGTGCTCAAAGTTATTTCCAGATACGCCATTCTATTCTATATAAATGCTAAGAAAACATGCATGTAATGCTCTTTTAAGCTTAATATTGTTGGAGACCATATCAAGGAAGTTTAGTTCATCATTTGCCAAGTACAATGTCAAGTGTGGTCATCCAGTTAATAATGATTTAACCAAAGAGAAATTTGAGAGTATACTTGTATATTTCGAAAGCAAATGCCATTCTATGATACTTGGATTTTAAGTCTTTCACCTAATTACATGTGTACAAGGTTCTCATATTTGTTTATTACTTAACCTTTCACAATATTTTACTGCACCGTGCTAACCAAAGTTCATTTTCTTTAAAAATGATTCAACATTGTCACTTAGGATAGGGTCTAGTTGTAGTTTTCTTTCTTTGTAAGTGAAACTTTTGTAGAAGTCGAGTTCTATACTAAATTTAAATAAATATATAAGGAAAATAACCGAGAAACCAAATAGATGCTTCTATAATTTTACTAGCAAACAAAATTTCCCTTTTCTTTAAATAGGCGATATTCTAAGAGTTCTTTTATATAACATATTGAGAGTGGGTATGGGAGGTGGGCTATTAAAATTTTTGTATCAAAATTACATTCATAAAAGTCGAACTTAAAACATTTTGATTATAGAGGGTGAAGAGAAATATCACTATCATGATTCTAGTGATTGTGATACTCTACATGTTGTTTGCTACAATAACGGTATTCTACACATTAAACTCAAGTATTTAAGATTTGACAAATAAACAAAACATTGTTATTAGGCGTATTTTAGTGAGAAAAAGAGAGAGGGTGTGGCACAGGGAGAAAGAGAGAAAAGAGAATTGGAGAATTTATGTGATGATCTTTCTCACCACTTTGTGTATTTATTTATAGTAAACATAACAGACTTTCTTGCCGTACGAATTACACTCCTAATTAAATCAAACTTGCAACACTCCCCCTTGTGTAAGATCCTACGTCGCTCGGGGGAGAGGAGGTGATGTGCCATATATATACATGCTCATCTCCTTATAGTGAGACGCGTTTTGGGTGGAAGCCCAAGAACAAAACCGTGAGGGTGTGGCCTAAAGCGGACAATATCTTACTATGTAGACTGGGATGTGACAATTTGGTATCAGAGCCACTCTCCTGCTGAAAGTGTGCTGACGAGGACGTTGGGCCCCTAAGGGGGTGGATTGTAAGATCCCACATTGTCCCGAGGGAGGGGGGAGAGGAAGTGATGTGCCTTATATGTACATGCTCACCTTCCTATAGTGAAACACGTTTTGGGTGGACGCCCAAGGACAAAACTATGAGGGCGTGGCCTAAAGCGGACAATATCCTACTATGCGGACTGAGATGTGACACTTTGAGTGTGTAAATACTCAACTAGTTGGCATATCAGGACTTCATGGATGATGGAGAAATAGTTGATGAAGTCGTATCGTCTAGTTGGCACAATGAGTAAACGCAAGTTGCAATAGGAAATGCATATAGGAAGTAAGTATCACAAAACCTAGCTATGGTAAAATCTAAGGTGAGACAAAACTCATAGTCTAAAGAGAAAGTGAGTTAATGCAACATGTCAACACTCAAAACACCTTTAGAACACAAGTAGGATGCACACAAAGGTATGACCAACTCGGGTTGGGTGCCTCGTCAAAACCTCGCCAAGCAACGAAATCTCAATGAGACAAAATAATCCTGATCGTAGGGAAAAATAGTACATTAAGGTTAAATAAGTATACTTCAGGATACTCTAATTGAAATTGAAAAAACTCTCCAAATAGGAACTATAAACATTGTAACTCAGACAATTTACACATACCAATTCCTTGAACAAATTTATGAAAGGTGGATTTCAGCAGTGACTTTGTAAAGAAATCAGGAGGGTTGTCCTAGGAAAGGATCTACTTGACTTCAATTCTCTGATGCTCTTACTACTGATGCGAAATGGAAAACTTTGGTGCAATGTGCTTGATGTTATATCATTTGATATATCATTTCTTGATATGGTGGATACAAGCGTCATTGTCTTCATAAATCATTGTAGAGACATTGACGATGAAAAAAAAGTTCGCAAGTGTTTCAAATATGCTAAAAAATGGCTCTTAGCAGAAGTATTCACGTAGCTTCATGAAGGGTAAGCATCTCAGAATGGTTTGCAGAAGTAGCAACTAAGGTCTATTTGGTTGGCCTCCAAGTTATTGTAGTGTCTCCAAGTGTATTGACATAACTCATTTAAGAAAATGCTTTGTGCGAGTCAAATAAATAACATGTGCTAGCATAACCAACAAGGAAAGAATTGAATCAAGGACTGAGGGGGTGGTGGCTCCACTTGAGAATGAGTAGGAATAGATTAAACCCAAATTCATAGTACCTTTAAGGTAACGAATGATGTCTTTAAATTAGAAATTTAGATTAATAATAGCAAAATTGACATTTTCAAGTTTGTTGGGCGTGATTATCAAATTGTACGTAAATAGAAATACATCAAAACCTATCCAACAAAACAAAAATAATCTTTTTTTTGGGTAACAAATAAAAAATGACCAACCTAAAAATAGCCAAAAATAGAATGATTATATTATTATAATTTCCTCAAAATGTTCGTGCCAATCCTAATCCAAAATTCCAATTAACTAACAACTACCACAGTAGCTTGTCACGCCTTTAGGTGCGAGTAGGTCCCATTTTATTCAAAATTTTCATCTTTTAAATACCAAAATTCTAATACTATTTTATTATTCTTATCGGATCCGAATTCCAAACGGCTCGCTCAACTGGAAGACAGAATAAAATTTAAAATTCAAATCAAAGAAAAATAACAAACAAAACAATGCTTTAAAGCAAAACAAACAAACATGTATTACTCTTTAATTTTACTTGTTTTTTGTATTATTTTTATTTATTTATTTATTATTTTATATATTAATCTTCTTCTTACGCTCCAGCCCCAAAGTTGGTTTCCAATTTCCAATTTATTCTTTTATTTTCAAAAACAGAGAGAGGAAGAAAAACAAGCACGACAGAAACAGAGCTTGATCTGTTTTCATAAACCAACAGCTTTTCCTTTTCCTTTTTCTTTCTTCCATTCTTCTTCTTCGTCTTCCTCCTCCACCCTCTCTCTCTCTCTCTCTCTCTCTCTAGAAAAGAGGTTTGGTCCCTCAACAAACTCAACCTCCCCTTTCCTTCTAGTCCTCCTCCTCCCTCCCTCGCCCCCCCCTCTCTCTCTCTCTAAACCTCGTAACTTACGCTTTCAGTATTAATCAAAATCCCCAAAACGTAAACCCCTCGATTTAGCCAGCCCAGTTTTGGGAGTTCCTAACAAGAAAAAGATTGCACATTTCCATTTCCGTTTCCTCAACTCGCCGTCCGTCCAATCCCCAATTCAAGCTTTCGTTTTCGGGTTTTTGGGTTTCAGTCTGATGAGAGAATTTGAAGAATTGGGTCGCTGATTCTGGACACTTGGATATTAGGGTTTTGTGGGTTCTTGTTTTTTTTCTCTCTACAATGCTGGGTTTGAAATGGGTCGGAGTCCAAGTCTGAGGGTCTGAATTGACAATTTGAGGTGTGAATTTGGGGGTTGGGGAGGTCTGCGTAGACTGAATTTGTAGCTTGTGGTTGTGAAAATGATGGTTTCAGCGTCACCGTCGATGATAGCGAGGAGCTCATTGGAGGAAATGCTGGATTCGCTTCGGCGGAGAGATGAGGGCGAAAAGCCGAAGGAGTTGCCGCCGGCGTTGCCAGCTCGGCCGCCTTCCAGGGCTCGGCTGCCATCAGCCCGCCGCTCTTTGCCCAACAGCTTCAGGGTCGAAGACGCAGAGCGCTCACTGGAGTGTTTGCATAGTATGAACAAGAGAAAAGACGGGGACTTGGGGTTCAAGACAGGTAATTTTGGCGTGAAGAAGACGGAGAATGATCAAAATGTTGAGTCGCCATACGGCAGGTCACCGGAGGACTGTCGAATGAAGCCGAAGGAGAAGATTGTAATGTCGGATTGCGATGACAACATTGTTTATTTCATCAAGAAGGTAATTTAAGAGGGTGACAATTCGTTCACTGATCTGTTTTTGTTTTTGTTTTTTTTTTACAGTTCCGCGTTGCTTTGTTGTCTTAACTGAACTTTCAATGTTATTTGGAGTATGGTGATCCAAGAACATTAGTTCATAAGATATGCATTTATACGATTGCGATGATTTGGTGGAATTTGGATTTTGGTTATGATGAACACCTATTCTGTTAAATTGTCTTAGATCCATAAGAAAACAATGATTTTTGTACGATATCATCTTGTAAATTTTGTATCTTTGTTCCTTGAGCTTAGGAGTTTATTTGTAAAACATGAGTTGATGTTGATAGTATTTGGTTTCAGAAACTTCATGTTTGGTGTCGGCTACCTAGTGGACTGTGGGAGTTAGGAACGATACAGTCAACTTCAGGGGACGCCGCGCTTGTTTCGGTCTCTAGTGGAAATGTAAGTTCATCAATTGTTGGCCTCATCCCAAGTCCCATTTTAACAACCGAAGGCACTTATGTTGATGGGCTGTTTATATGTCCTTGTGCTGTTACTGTAGGTAATCAAAGTTTGCAGAGTTGATCTTTTACCTGCAAACCCAGATGTTCTCGAAGGTGTGGATGATCTTATCCAGCTTAGTTATTTGAATGAGCCTTCTGTACTTTACAATCTTCAATGTAGATATTCCCAGGATATGATTTATGTAAGTATCACATGTTCCAGTTGCTGATGCTTTTGATTCAGATTAATGTCTTCTTTTCCTCTCCTATTACATGTCTTGTGATTTTCTTCTGTAGAGCAAAGCCGGGCCAGTTTTGATTGCAATCAATCCTTTCAAAGATGTTCAGATTTATGGAGAAGATTTTGTCACAACTTATAGGAAGAAACTAACGGACAAACCTCATGTTTATGCAGTGGCAGACGCTGCTTATGATGAGATGATGGCAGGTGCATGACACCTATTTTATTTCTATATTTTCCTTTGGGCTGAATGTTTTCTTTTTATGGTGGCATTGTTTAACTTGTTCTGTAACTCATTTTTACCCATTTTTTGCGTGGAACTTTTATTTTGCAGGTGATGTAAATCAGTCCATAATCATAAGGTTAGAACCTCATCAAATTGGTTTCCCGTATGTTAGGATCTTCTTTGTGGATTATGCTTAGTACTTGTGTGCAGTGTTGTTCTATACTAGATCATAAAGTTCATCTTTAAATCAGAATGTAGTTTGCAAATAATAGTCAATAATTTTTTTTTTACAGTGGGGAAAGTGGAGCTGGGAAAACCGAGACCGCAAAAGTTGCAATGCAATACTTGGCTGATCTTGGTAGTGGCAGTTGTGGCACAGAGCATGCAAATGCAATCCTTCAGACCAATTGTATACTAGAAGCGTTTGGAAATGCAAAAACATGTAGAAATCACAACGCTAGTCGATTCGTATGTTACTTTATTTCTTTCTTCTTTTCAAAGTTTTATCCAAAATTATTTCTTGGAATTCGTCCTTTATTTTGTCAATGAAAGCCATCCTCAATTTTTCATTTCATAAATGTGGTCCAAGGGATATGCACTTTAAACATGATTTCTACTTTGCTTCAGGGGAAATTGTTTGACATTCATTTTAGCACAGCAGGAAGAATATGTGGTGCTTCCATCCAAACACGTAAGTTGTTTAAATTTAATATATTCTTTTTCTGGTATGCTATTACCTGACTAGCATTCAATCACAGTAACTAACTTGATTTTACTACCTCGTTTACATGTCAACACCAATGCGGCTATCATGATCGTGTACAGTTTTTTTGGACAAGGTAATTAGTTGCCCTATATGAGCATAATCAGGTTAGTTTTAGTTGTCTCAATGTGCCTTATCTGACACTATAGTATCTCCTTTGAGCAGTCTAGAGTGACACAACTAGAAAATGGTGAGAGGTCGTACCATGTCTTTTATCAACTCTGTGCTGGTGCTCCATCAACGCTAAAAGGTAAGGAAAATCTTTTTATAAGCATCAGTTCTAGTTGTTTGTTGCACCATATAGGTGCATATGGCAAAATGGCAACTTCAAACCCATGAATCTCTTTTCTCAATTTTTGTTTTCTTTATGGGATGCATAGATTTCTAAATTATAGTGATTAGGAAATTGTCACATCACAAGCCTGGGAATCTCTACTTTTCTGAAATCCTGCTGTATAACCCATGGGCCTTATCATAGATGGCATGGGTTGAGGTCAGGTGAAGAGTAGATCTTAGGTTGAATTCCTCTTCTAAGCAAGAAAAGAAAAAATCTACTAAAGCTGGCATGTAACCTAATGTTTGGACCCACTAGCACCACAAGAAATATTAGAGTAAGTTAACCTACAGAAGTTATATGTGATTAGACAAATTAGCTAGACATAAAGTAACAGACCTTATTTTTGCGACATCTCAGTTTGTTACCTAGGATGAGTGATTCATGTCTTTTGAGTCTTCCTGATTGCTTTTTACATCCTGGTTGCTATGGTAATTAGCAATGACCAGTTATTGGTAATGACCCATGCTTGCGTTTCAAAAGATGGCAGGAAACCTATTAAATGGGTTCATATACAAGTTCTATGATAACCATTTGCCTTTTAATTTTTGGGTTCTGTTATTTTACAAAACGAGAACCTTCAAGGGTTCTTCTGTACAAGTATCAGGGAATCATTCTATGTTTTTGGTTGCAGAGAGGCTAAACCTTAAAAGGGCTAGTGAGTACAGGTATCTTAATCAGAGTGATTGCTTGGAAATTGATGGTGTAGATGATGCGCAGAAGTTTCATATGCTCATGGTAAGTAAAGAAATAGCTGTTTATACCACCATTTATGCAGTTAATAACTTTCTTTTCCGGTTCTTCCTTCTATAACCAAAGTGTCACTTTCTCCTTAGTTTTATTGTTTTTGCATCTCCTCAGGAAGCGCTAGATGTTGTTCGAGTTTGTAAGGAAGATCAAGAACACGTGTTCTCATTGCTGGCTGCAGTGTTATGGCTGGGAAACATATCATTTCAATCAATTGACAATGAGAATCATGTGGAAGTGTTAGCTGATGAAGGTAAGATATAGATCATTCACTTGGTGATCTTTCCGTGGGATATTTTACATACAATGCTGGTTGTAAGCCGTTGCATTCCTGGATTGAATTTTTGGTGATAGTTCTAACTACTATAGTTTTCTGTTTGGTCATAATCTAGATCAGTGGAATGACATTTTTAGGTCTACAACTGCAGAGTCATATTGTTGAGCAGTGTTAGAATGTTGCGCACATATATGTCAAAAAAGACCTTTAAAATTTTGTTTATCCCATTGTTGTCAAAGGTTTTCCTCAGTGTCTGATTTCATTCCATGACAACCATCTGCCGTCTCAGAATGCATTTGTTCTGTTAAGTCAAATGTATATTACTTTTAGACTTACACTTGAGCATATGAGTAACTTCTCTTGATTCTTCCTCTGGGCAGCTGTAACCATTGCTGCCATGCTGATGGGTTGTAGTTCCCAGGAGCTGATGCTGTCTTTATCTACCCCTGAAATCCATGGTAGCAAGGATAGTATTGTCAAAAGATTGACACTGCGACAGGTTTGTTAATTTCTGTAACAATCTATCTGTTCATCCTTGAGTCCTGACAGCTTTTAAACGCACTTTTTTAATGAAAGTCTAAAGATGAAGCTTATTCTTTCTTCCTCTCATATTCAGGCAATTGATGCAAGGGATGCACTGGCAAAATTTATCTATGTCAGCTTGTTTGACTGGCTTGTAGAACAAATTAACAAGTCACTTGCAGTGGGAAAATGCGGTACTGGGAGATCCATCAGTATACTTGATATTCACGGGTTTGAGTCATTCCAGGTAATAATATATACTTCACTTTTGGTGATGTTAGAAATAAGATTTGTGTATTTAGTAATGATCTTAAGGGTTATTTTTCAGAAGAACAGCTTTGAACAGATGTGCATTAATTATGCAAATGAAAGGCTGCAACAACATTTCAACCGACATTTATTTAAGCTTGAGCAGGAGGTGAGCATCTCAAGTGCAGTGTAGCATTAAGGCTGCTTGGTATCAAACTACATGTTATGACTAAACATGTGAAGTGTAATGTGACTGCTTATTCCTTTTACTTCAGGAATGTGAATTGGACGGGGTTGATTGGACTAAAGTTGATTTTCAAGACAACCGAGAATGCTTGAATCTGTTTGAGAAGGTATGTCATTGATTTAAGCCTTCTATATCATGGACCTGCTAAGTTTTCATCAGAAGTTCATTAGATTCATCTCCACTGTGACATTCAAATCAACTTGTATAATTTGTGATAATTAGGGTTTGGGCCCTTATGTGTTTGCTTTACCTTGATTGACTGCTTATGATATCTTAATAGAGTTTGGTGGTATTAGTCTTCTGTTCTCTTTGTATTTTTTTTAAAGAAACACTTAAATAGCTCAACTGGAGGAAAACCCCTCAACTATCCACTTGTAATTTTCTATTCTTAATTGCAAAATTCATTTGGCGCCCTTTCCCATTGCAAAGTAAGAAGGGTATTTTTCTAAAGTAAGTGACCATAGTATTTGCCTCTATAGTTAATCCACTTTTTACTGTGTTGTGGTGCAGAAGCCTTTTGGACTGCTATCCTTGTTGGATGAGGAATTGAACTTCCCCAAGGAAAATGATTTGGCGCTTGCCAATAAATTTAAGCAACACTTGAATGCTAATTCTTGCTTCAAAGCAGAAAAAGCCAGCAGTTTCAGTATTAGTCATCATGCTGGAGAGGTTAGTTTTTGTTTGAGCATGTTCACAAATTTTAGTCGTATGCTGACTTCACTTGCACTATTATATATGTACGAGCCAACTACAATTATTTGACTCTTTTTTTTCCATTATTTCTGCATGCCTTGAAAGTAATGCGTAAAAAGTAGCTAAGTGAATCATGGAAAGGTAACAATACCAGGGGTGAAAAAGTATGATTGTGCTAGATTTAGTAGTAGAAGTGTACAAGAGTGGGATTTTTGGAAGAATTTATGGGCATTTGGTAGGCATCATTTCTGTCTTCTTCTTATTGGAAGATTTCTGGAATCACTCTGGCCTTTGGCATCACATCAAGGTTTCTTGGACTCGCTTCTACAGAGATGCTAGGAAACTGCCATTGTTAATTGCAAGTTTGCAACCACATGATTAACACGTTTTTTGTTTTCCTTATGACTGGTTCCTTGGGTTTATTTAACTTAAGCCTTGACCATATGGAAGGACTGGCTTAGGAGACAATGTATTGGTTGCTTCTGGAATCTCTTAACTATAGTTTTAGGATAGTCCAACTTTTGTTTTCGTACTAGGCAATACATGATGTAAGCCTGTACAAATTGATGCAAGGTTGATGACCTTTATTTCTTCTATAAAATTGCTGATGGTTCTCATAGTGTACTGATTTTACTCATGTATGGAATCTTGTTAGGTCCTATATGATACAAGTGGATTCTTGGAAAAAAACAGAGATAAGTTGCCCTCTATTTTCGTCCAACTCCTGTCATCGTGCAGTTGCCGACTTCTGCAGTTGTTTACTTCCAAAGAGCTTAAGCAGTTCCAGAAACCAGAAAATGATTCATGCCAGATAGATGCATTGGACCCTTCAAAATCAAGCGCTTGTATTGAGTTCAAGGTACACATGCTCGCTCAAGTTTTAGCTGGATATAGGAGTAACTTTTGTATCCTTAGATGAGATGCCAAAATTATGAATTTCATCCGAGTAAGATACGTCTCTGTTAGAAGAGTTTGGATGATAGTTTTCTTTTTGGTGACATGGGGGTGGATGATCTTGTTTGGTCAGAAAGCTCCTTCTCACTAAATTATTTAACAGTGTGCTGGGACATAGCTGATGTTGCTGTTCGCCGTTTAAAGTTTAATTGTATATGATAAATTCCTGTAGGGTCAATTGTTTAAACTAATGCACCAGTTGGAGAGCAGCAAACCTCACTTCATTAGCTGCATAAAGCCAAACAGTAAGCAGCTTCCCGGCATGTACGAAGTAAACCTTGTTTTACAACAGCTCAGGTGTTGTAGAGTTTTGGAGGTTGTTAGGATATCACGATCTGGATATCCTACTAGAATGACACATCAAGAATTTGCAGGAAGGTTGGTACACATTGAACCGTAGTTTAAGGTTTTTAGTTTCTACTGGCTGTCACAACTGCCAAGATATCTTTTCTCATGTGTCTTTTGGGTTAGGTATGGTTTTCTACTTTTGGAGGACGATTTACCTCAGGATCCATTAAGTCTATCTATTGCCATTCTAAAAAGATTCAGTGTCCTCCCTGAAATGTACCAAATTGGCTATACGAAAGTGTTTCTTAGAACAGGACAGGTGAGCTCCTTTAATAGTTTTGAATTTTTCTCTTCGTCTGTTTCTGTTTTTATTTTATTTTAAAGTTTATCCTCTGGTGGCTTTTCTACTGTTGCTGAGTCTGGTTGTTCATAGATTGCATCATTGGAGGATAAGAGAAAGAAAGTTCTGAGAGGAATAATTGGTGTCCAAAAATACTTCCGTGGTCACTCGGCTCGTTGCCACTTTGATCAACTTAAGGAAGGAGTTACAAAGATACAATCAAGTAATGCCTACTAACTTCTAAAGTTTCATTTGGTCGAGATTGAGCTGGTTTTATCATATATTGCAGCATTTTTAGTACAATTTGATATTTCTTCTGAAAAACAAAAATCTTGGTTCAATACAAATTTTGGAATCCCTTCAGGACGTTGTAGTTTGTCAGTCCGTACTGTTCTTTATGTTGCTAAGCGAACATGCTTGAATTTGTGGTTGAAGCTTCATTTGTTGTCCTATGCATGTATATTGAGGAACAATATCTTTTGACTACTTTTAAGTATTAATGGAAATTACTTTTAAGATGCAGACGGTCTTGGTGAAAATACTGGAAGGAAAGCAGGTGCTTGTGAAACTGTTGATGAGCGGCAAAATTTGAAGAAGTCGCATCTTGACAATGGGAAAGCTAAAAGGAAGGCTGGCAGGAAGATGTCAGAGGTGAAGGTACTTCCGATAAAGTAATTATTTACTTGCTAGACCTGTTTCCCTTGCCTCTTCCCCTTATGAAGATCTTAAATGCCTGAAACCAGACAGAAATATGACTAGTCATTACCCGATACTTGCTTCCTTTTCATTAGTTTTCCCAAAAATTTATCCAATAGATACAGTTTTACTTTTACCTAACCACATGAAACAATCTAACTTTATTTAATAGAACCAAAAACACGCCCGATAGGTTTAAGATTGAGTTTTCAAAAGCACTGCATTAACATTAATCTTGAGTTTCAATTTTGAATAGAAGTTTTTTCCGGTGTGGTTAATTTTTTTTTTTTTATTTCCCATGGCTATGAAATTTTAAGGTCCCCAACTGTATACACGCCCACTGTATTCACGAAATTCTCCAAGGCTCGAAAATTTACATTGTGAAAATTCTGCTCTTTGAAACAGATGCTTTTACACTTAAAACTGAAAATTGCAAGATATACTTGTGCATTCTGGTAAATTTTGCCTTTTGGAGGTTTTTGTAATAGAAAGGCCAACTTTTTTCCACTCTCTTATATGTCTGAGGTTTTCAGATCTGAATAACTGAAAGTGGAATATGTTTCCTGAACAGGATTTGCCATCAGATTTGGCAGAGCTTCAAAGGCGGGTGCTTCAGGCTGAAGCAACTCTGGTGCGGAAAGAGGAGGAAAATGCTGAATTACAGGAGCAACTGCAACAATTTGAAACAAGATGGTCAGAATATGAATCAAAGATGAAATCGATGCAGGACGTGTGGCAGAAGCAGATGGTGTCTTTACAGGTGAGTTTTCTTGTATGCTTGATCTTAGTTTTAAAAAAAATATGCACACATAATTTTATGATTTTTTTTTTGAACCAAAATCGAATCCTGAAATGAGTCGAAGAAATGGGGAAAATTATGCTCATAGTTAATCTGAAACTTTTTTATTCAAATCTGAAACAGTAATGGATTCTAAAATAATGCATTTTTCGTTTATTCTATAAAACTGTGTTAAAAGGTTGCACCCGAGATGGTTATATTGATCCAATTAAAATTGTATTGTTGTTGCATGCCTTGAAAACCCAAATTGACCAGTGAGTTTGTAGTTGTGGTGACTTAGAGATGATTATCCAAAGCCAAGATTTATGTTGATTTAGAAGTAAACTTTTAACGTACGTTATTAAGTTGAACTTGATGAAGTTGTTGAACACCCACCTTTTTCATTGTTGAACCGCCGCCTTAGTCCTAAGCTTTTGGGATCATCATTTATTTCACCACAACCAATGTGCATGCACATGCATCCTCACCTTATATTTATATTTTGTCTCCTTTGTAAGAAATGGATGGTTCCTTATTATGAATGAAAAAAAGTACAATGACCATTACGTGAATCTGCTGTTAGTTCCACTTTTTGAAAAAATGTGGTGGATTTCGTTATCAAGTATGTGGCCAGCTCTTCTACTGAGCTGGAACTTTGTATCAGCTTTAATACTCTTTACAATTATGCAGACGAGTCTTGCCGCAGCCAGAAAGAGTCTTGGATCTGCCAATACTGCTGGTCAACCTGTAACACTAGGTTCTGTTTCATCGGCCCGCTATGATTCTGAAGAAGCCACATCTATGGGATCTCGAACTCCTGGTGCAAGCACACCCCTCAATGGAGCAGGGCGTGAGGCTAATGGCAGCTCGAATGCAGTCAGCAATCTGTTGAAGGAATTTGAGCAGCGGAGACAGATATTCGATGATGATGCGAAAGCTCTGGTTGAGGTAAAACCTGGGCAGTCAGATGCCAATATGAATCCTGAGGAAGATTTACGAAAACTTAAACACCGGTTTGAGTCCTGGAAGAAAGAGTACAAGGCAAGATTACGGGAGACAAAGACAAAGCTTCACAAAATTTGGCACTCAGAAGAGGAAAAACGGCGGAGAAAATGGTGGGGAAAGATAGGTTCAAGAGCATTGTAGTATCTTGTTTTAGATGATCAATCACCGTCTCATGATGGACGAAGAAGGAGATACCTAAGAGGATGACCGAAGAATGGAAGTAACTTTCTCAGCAAGCTACCTCTCCTTCAGTAGCTACTCCTCTGTTTATACATATGGCATCACATATCGGTGAATCTTGATGTGGGGTAGTATTATGGAGAGAAACTTGTGTATCTACCAAATTTTTGTGACGGTGGGAATGTTGATGACCGTGTGAATAGAAAATTAGGGACTTTCGTAAGTGGTTTCAACCGCTATTTCTTCGTTGATTAGTTTAGGCAGTTTTGTGTATAATCTGTTGGCATTGATGTAATCTGCTACTGTGTAGATCTTGTTGTTGAAGATGTGATATGTTCATATTGTCTGCTTTTTAAGAGATTAGTACCTGATTTTCCAATGTGCTTTTTATCTTTCTAAAAGCAGATTACATGTATATCTGTACAGTTATTGTTGTTTTATTTTCAACTCTGTAACAATGTGTTTGGATAAGGGAGTTTGGTGCCTACAATTGGTCTGAATTTGTCACCTGGTAAAATTAAAGTATATATATTGAAGGTAGAGGTGAATGATTATGTATTTTGAGGGGATTAGAAGCGATTACATGTGAAAGAAACTATTCGGTATCCTACCCTTTTGTGGGAATTGGAAGGGATAAGAATGTGTTTGGATGAGTAATTCATCTTTTGACTTGGGCGTAGTTGAGTTGGCTTGAGCAGTCTGCTCTCTCCTAGCACTCAAGTTGATATCTCCCTCTCGTTGTTTAGATTAGATTAGAATATCGTTTGAATTGAAAAAAGATACAAAATAATTCTGAAATGAAGGAACTAAGAAGATTGAATTTACTGTTATAGAATTGATACACAAAGTGAAATTTGAAAAATCTGATCATTTAAAATGGCGAGTATTAACATCGACATACAATTTCCCATTCAATTACATTCTCTCAAACAAGATTAACAATTACTAATTAGAGGAACTGCAGATTACTTTATGATCCGGGCACAAACTTGGTGGCATAGACCCATGCATTGTTGGCTACAGGGTTGTCAAGGTGGTCCAAGAGGTTCTCTAGGGGACCCTTCCCGGTCACAATGGCTTGGACAAAGAACCCAAACATGGAGAACATGGCTAGCCTCCCATTCTTGATTTCCTTCACCTTGAGCTCGGCGAAGGTGACGGGGTCATCGGCAAGGCCGAGAGGGTCGAAGTATTGCCCACCCGGGTAGAGGTTGTTGCCCTCTCCGACACCATCAAGACCATTGATGCGGAATCCTTCAACGAGACCCATGAGGATGACTTGGAACCCAAGCACCGCTAGGATGCTCTGAGCATGGACTAAGTTGGGGTTACCCAAATAGTCGAGGCCGCCTTCGGAGAAGATTTGAGCTCCGGCTTTGAACCACACTGGCTCTTTGAAGTCCACTCTCACCCATTTCTCGAGAACTTCCGGGGTGATGCAGCCTAGTGCTCCAAGCATAGCCCACCGGCCATGGATCACCTAAAGTTGCACAACATTAGTAAAGTACAGTCACTAGCAAAATTTAATTACTTCTCCTTCCAAATGAATGCAAATTATGCATATCAACGACGACATCTTGTAACATATTGAGAAGGTTATGGTGTCTGATTGTGAATTAGGACTGAAATATCAGTCTCCACCCATTTTGGTTTTGAAAGAAGGCAACAGCATACATTTTTATTGAATGTGCTTAATTTCTTGCTTCATTCATTCTTAATCGTTTGTAACTACATGATATTTGGGTAGTGGGCAAGCAAGAAACTAACAGTACTTGAAGTGTTGAAGTACCTCAAGAGCCCTGTTCTTAGCAAAGGCCTCGGGGTCAGCTGACAACCCTGCGGTGTCCCATCCGTAATCACCGGGGAATTCTCCGTTCAGGTACGAAGGAGTCTGAGCAGAAAAGGGTCCCAAATACTTCACTCTGTCCGGCCCATACCACAAATCATTGCCCTATATATGTCACAAAAAAAAACCCTAACATTAGACATGCATTCCGCAGTTTAGACTAATTCAGTGTAGACTATTGCTCAGATAATGTATAAACATATACATACCATGGTGTATTTGCCAGTGCCCATTGGCACAACATCTCTAAGAGTGTTGAAGCTTGGTCCTCGGCTTTGGCCAAGAAATGGGGTTGTTCTTAGAAGAGTGCTAGAGCTAGCAGCTGCTGCCATGACTTTTCAAGCTTTCGCAACTTAATTCAGTTGACTTGATTTGTTTTGTGATGGAGTAATTGGTGGAATTGTGTTGAAGCTTCGAAGTGTGTAGAAAGGGTAGCTGTGCATGCAATATTATGCACAGATGGGTGGTTCAGAATGCAGGAGTGGGAATTATGTGGGTTTGAATCAACCAATGAGAAGGCTTCAAAGGATTTTTAAGCATCTCCAACTCATATCTTTCTATCCACATTTTATCTAGCTGGGCCATATCACATGATTCGCATCGCAAACTCACAAGTCTTGTATTTTGTTGTGAAAATTCGCACTGTGTGGCACAGTTGAGTTTTGTGCTTGTATGGGCCCTACGGCACATTGCTGATGCGTCAATGAACGGTGGTTGTGAATTGATGTCTCAAATTGATGGAAAGCAATTTATATGGGATGAGTTCATTTTTATGTGACGTCTCGGTCCAATAATATAATAGTGATCAATGTCAATATGAAGAAAAAATTACACATAACATTGTATTGTTGAACCAAAATACCATAGTAACTATATATCTGTTTCTCCTGAGATATATTATTTTCTTTCATTCCCATGTTTGATAACCAAAATTTGATGTTCTGTATTCTGATAATAATTAATTTTCCTTAACGTGGAAATTGAATTCTACACAAGAGTATAATCATTTTGTTAACTCTGCAACCAAAATAGACATGTTAGAGTGTGGTCTAAGGCAAAGACTTTTGGATGTCTAAATTAAACTTAACAAAATGAAGGGAACTCAAGCTTAGGTTTTTTGGTGGAAGAACATTTACCCCTCATGGTTAGAGGAGGCCGAGTCCTTTTATACACAAAAGGGTTGGGCGTGATGGTAACATGCTGAGGTACATGTGGCGTGCCCTAATTGCTGGGTTTGAGTGAAACCAGTATAGCATTACCCATTAACTATTGGACTTGTGGAGACGCAATGAAGGGCACCATTAAGAGCCCTCAAGTCAAGGGACTCTTAGTAGACGGTAATGATCATGGCCTATGAGCGAGCCATGATTTGCAAGATGACCCCTTGAGATTAAGGGCTTGATAAGGGAGGTCATGGGATTGTGGTTGCAATGGTGGTGATGGTACGCGTGGTGACAATAGTTGGAAGGAGGGAGCAACGGTTGTGGGAGTGATGATGTCGACGATGATGATGGTAGCAAGGAGTGGCGGCAAGGGCAGCAACAACGAGGGTGGGTGGTCGTGTAAATGGTGATTGAGAGGTAGTGGAATTGACGGTGTCAGAGATGGTGGAGGTGCTGCCAGAGAAGGAGGTGTTAATGGTCCGGGGTGGTGGAGTGATGTGGTGGTCGCCGAGGTTCTAAAAACACTTGGTGTTAGTACGGCAATCGGTTGGGACCTAAACGGATTTAAGTAAATTATTATATATGATGAATTTGATGGCATGAGATTAAAGTTCACATGATTTCAAGTTCGTAATAATTTATGAAATGTTTTTCAAAAATAATAGGAGTTTATAGTGAACTTAAAAGAAAAATAAAGATGTCAAACATGTTGTGTAGAAAGCATTTGGCTGGGACACTAGAACTCATAGAAGGAAGGTGGGGCGCCACAACCTATGTTAATTAGGATGCTAGCCGTCCGAATTTGATTGGGCAATAATCTAAAAAAATTTAAATTGTCACGTAGGGGGAGAGATTTTTCAATGTCTGGTACGCATAATGTTATTATATAAGTGGAGTGAAGTTTATTTTTCAAGTGTCCCTCCACTTGTATAATGACACATGTCATATAAGCCTGTGTCCTGAGCACAATGAAAAATCTTTCGACGTGGGGTGGGAATAGAAGAGAGAGAAACTTGTTTTCTCTCTTCTTCTTTGCTAGAACTTGGAACCACAAACATAGGTGCTTTGCATTCCTCCTTTCTCAAGTTCGAAAAGAGAAAAAAAAGAAAGAAAAAAGTTTGCAACGCCTATAGACCTTCTAGGCCACCCAGTCGCCCGCCTGGGCTACCCAAGTGCCACCCAGGCTGTCCTGGCACCCGCCTAACTTCTTTTATGATTTTCCTCCCAATTATGGGTTAATCCTGACGGCTGGTCACTGCCTAGTGCCTAGCGCTAAATGTCGCCTAGGCCGATTTTAGAACATTGTAGATCGCCATGATGGTCATCAGTTGTGATCACCATGATGAGGTGGTGGTGTCGTACATGATTTTTTTCTTCTTAAAACTCTAACTTTATTTTGTAAGTATCATGTGTTTCTATGCGCATTGTGTTTATTTTTATTTTATTTATTTTATTTTTTGAAAAACCTTGACGTACGAGGAAATTTTTATTGATAACGAAAAAAGAAGTTATACTTAGTTAGGGAGGACATAAACCGTACCCTTCATACAACGGAGATAATAAAAATAGTACACGAAAAAGGGGGGGGGGGGAACATAAACCTTACTTTTCTAGAAACAAAAACAAGAAAGATACAAAGTAAAAAGGGAGGGGGGGGGGACATGGAAAATAACCCCTGTAAAACCAAACCTAAAAGGTGTAAACCTGCAAAACAAGTTGAGCAACAATGCAGCACGAGCCGCTGGCGGAAGAGAATCATGCCAAGTTAAAGTTGGAGTAGACAAGCCCATGTTAGCAAAATTGTCCGCAACAAAATTTCCTTCCCGATATATGTGAAATGTGTAGAAAGTCATTTTCCAAATGCGATCTAAATAAATAGACCATTGCGTATGGAGAGGCCAAGGAGGATCAAAATCAGACGATTGAAGAGCAGAAATAACACTAGAACTGCCACTTTCCAACCCAAGACAATGACAACCCAGCTGATATGCAAACTCTACACCAATAATAATTGCAGACAATTTTGCAAAAAATAAAAAATAAAAAATAAGTTGCAATGGCCAATCCATTGGCCTAAACCACCAAGAAAATGACCATGGCAATTCCTGAAAACTCCTCCACAAGCAGTAGGATCGGGATTTCCTTTAGATAAACCATCTGTATTAAGTTTGATCCAAGGAAACCAAGGAGGAGACCAAAGGACAGGAAGAATGGTAGGCGCCTTGCGAAAGATAGGTTAGATCCCCAGCGAAGAGATGATTCGAGTGCCAAAACCCTGAGAGAAACCGGGAAATAAACTTTCCACCATGAACTATCGCAAAATTGATAGACATGCAGAGATGATGAAATTAGATTGGTCGGCCCTCACAAATAAACTTATTTCAAGCTTTTCAAATAGTCGCAATAGTAGAAAGACTTGCAGAAATACAGAGATTATGCAATTGTTGGGAAAAGTGTTTACGCACATAGATATCCCAAAAAACATCCAAAGAATTTGGAAGAGGCAAAGAGGTACCAAATTGGCATGCTAACCATCTCCAAAGCTGCCTACATATCTAACAACTGAAGAAAAGATGAGCATTTGATGCTTCAGAATTACGACATTAACAACAAATGGATGCCAAAGAAATACCATGTCGTTGAAGTGCACCCTCAGTAGGAAGTTTATCATGAAAAAGCCACCAAGCCAAAATAGATAGTTGTGGCATAATAAAATGTTGCCAAATAACCTTAGCCCAAGCACAATCACTATGTTTCCTTCGAATAAGCTGATAACTAGAAGAAAAGGAAAACTTCCCAGTAGGCGAAGGCTCCCAAATCAGTTTGTCATCCTAGACATTTAAGGGCAAAGGTAGACGTAAAATAAATTTATAAAATAATCTGGCAAAGACCAACTTTGTGCTTCAATAACATCTGAAAACCCGAGGAAGAACCTTAGGTGAAATGACGAAGGTAAATAAGGGCTAATAATAGGTTCGTCCAACCATTTGTCGAACCAAAAGGAAATTGGCATCCCGTCACCAATAATCCAACGACTGTTTTTATTCAGAATAGGCAAAGCGCGCTTCAGACCATGCCACACTGAAGACAGTAAATATATATTTTTGTTTTTGTTAAGTGAAAGAGGAAAACGTTGACGAGCGAAAGAACCCTCCAGAGAAGAGGATTGTAAAGCATCCCATCCAAAACTAAGCAAAACCGTCAAGTTCAAAAAAGTAAAATCACGAAGACCAAGCCCACCTTCATGTTTAGGTCCACACACCATACTCCAATCAACAGTTAAATGTTGCATGGTGTGGTTTTCATTTTCTAGTTTTATTCTTTAAAATAGTCTTTCAAATACATTTTTACACTTAATTTTGTATCTATAAAACAAAAAAACTGATTTATAAAACGTTACCAAACCGACTTTTAATCACTCTAAAATACTATATATGGGGCTCACAAAGAGCATGGTAACCCAATTGACCCAATTGGACTATGGAAACTTACGATACGAGAGACATTTTATTGAATTAAGAAAAAAGAGGGTACAAAATAACATAATAGATAGTAAATTCAAAGTACTTATTTGAAATATGGTTGGGAGGGCCAGTATTTTTTTTTTTTTTTTTTGGGCAACTATTTTTGAACGGCCACTATAGGACCACACTGTCCTTGAAGCAGTTTTATTACAAGACTGACTCCTCCCGAAATATACACACGGTGACACACTTCAGTCAGAATATGTAATAGCCACAACTCTAACAGGATACTTTCTATGTAGGGCTGCACCAATGTTTTCGGTCATGTCTAAGTCCTACCCTCTTGGCACCATCAGGCAATCCTCAGTCGAACTTGTGCACTAAATTTGCTAAAGCAATATCGTTAATAGCGATGACAAACTGAATCCCTGGGTAATCCCGTCTTCCTGCCGAACAGAATGAAATGGAAGTTCTTGGCCATAGTATTGGAGCGGGAGGATGTAAGCGGACTCTCCTTGATCACGGCCTTCAAGTAGTGCATTTCAAATTTTCAACCCAATCATCCTCAGTTAATAAACCTGTTTTCTTGCCTACCATTGTCTTACCTCTCTCTGCAATTTTTCCATGATTCTAGGATGCCGCAGAAGCTCAGACATCGTCCACTCTAGGATGTAAATGTCGTATCAGTAGTGCCACCAACAAAAATATCCTACAAGCAAGTTAATGAACCAAAGCCAGTTATTAAATTAACATTTAAGTACCTAGCTAACGTGATTCAAAAGTACAACTATTAATTAACCTCTCTTTGTTCTATATTTCTAAGTTAAAGGAAATTTTTTTGGTAGTTTAATTGAAAACCTATTTATACACACAAAATTGACCATGCATATATATTGCACGCATGTAAGAGTTAAGGCAGGCATTACCATTGTATGTGAGACCCATCTGTATTAGAGTGTGTCAACAATGAGGTTGTCAAACTTAGACATCATTGTATGTGAAAATTTATTCATTCAAGCATTTTGTTATTTAAAGATAAAGAGTACACTAGGTTTACCCAAAAAAAAAAAAAAAGATAAAGGCACAAAGGGAGTGTTAATAATCCTAATGATAGCCTTTATGCTAACTCAATCAATAGGAGAATGAGCTAAGTTTTCTTTCTGAAGGGAAAGCTTCCACGATATCTTTTTGGTCCTCATTCTTGACAAGAGAATCATCCATATGCTCTTGAACGACCGATTCTAAAAAGTCATCGAACCGTTTGTTCAACTGTTAAAGTGATTAGAGTTGAGGACAACACTGAGATATGATCATATAAATACCTAGGAAAGTAGATTTTCAAGGGGTTTGCAGTCATAGTTTACCATACAAAAATCTCAACAAATTCACTGCAACCCTTCTGCAACTTCAACTAAGAACATATCTGCTATCAACTTCTCTGTAATCTGTAAGCACCAAATATAATTACTGAATTGCTTCACAGAAAAATGGACCACAGGGAAACCTATATGAGTGGTGACGAATAGAATGAATTGCTCATCAAGTGCAATAACTCTTTACCTTCAGCAGTCTTTCTCTTTCCATCTTTTATTGCTCAAACATGCTCATCTTCTCTGCCACCTGATGGGTGCTCACACATAAAAACCAAATTCAGAAGGGCAATTCGTTGTCACGTGCCCAACATACCAACACTTATATACATCTGTTATCTCCAAAGTGACATATTTAAGAAGAGCAACTTCATGAAGTTGTCCTTAAAGATATCTCACATTTGTTCATTTCATGTTAAGATTGTCATTCCATGTTACGATGCAAAGAGAAACGTTTATTCTACAAAATTTGTCCCCACAAGTAATTTACATGTTAGGATGATGTCACAAAGATAATTCTACAAAATCGAGGAAAAACTTATTTCCCAAATGCTACCTGAAAGCAATTTTTTCAAACAAAGTTTATATGCACTACTAAGCTGAGAGTGATTGAAAATATAGAGACAAAGTGCATATTCTTAAGGCTGAAGTATTCAAAATCACCTGATGGTCAAACTTTGCTTGCTCTATTGCCCGCATGTCACTGTGGAGCTTCAGGTCTGTTGGTATTGTTATTTCTTTTACTAGAGGTTTTAGTCAGCACTGAGATGACAAATACAAAGATATGCATACAAGTTAGTGGTTCGATCTTGTCTGTCTTGCAATAGCAATAAAATCACTTAAATAGTCCTTTTCATGTGATTTGGGACATTGAATTGGTATCTATACCTCTGCTTTGTCAGTTGTCCACGGGAGGCCCTGAGCAATTGGTATCCGCTGTCTCTCCTCCTCCATTATCATCTCTTATAGCTTTTTCGTGAACTCTTCCTCCTTTCGTCTTCCCCTTTCCTGCAGTGATATCACAAAACAAAGTTAGAAGCAACGCAAACCATGTAAACTTTCGAGTGCTTTTCGATACCATTCATTTTCAGCACAGTTTACCTTTGTTCTTAACTTGAATGGCTTAGTGCTAGTGGCTCTTTGTTTCTTCTTCTTCTTCCATCTCCCTCCTCCGATTATGCTACAAGATTCAGAGCTCTGAAATTCAAACCAGAATACAGAGGTAACCTGAGTTAGTCAATAATTTTCAATCTCCAAATAATGTAAAAACAGTAAGGACAAGAATTACATTTCTTCAGCTCCTTCGCCCCTATTCGAAGTCCTGCTTGAGACACTGTTTAGTCAAAAGAGCATAACCAAACCGAGTCAGGACATACAACAAACACCTGATGTGCATCAAATTCTCATGCTAACTATAATCAAGTATAATTGCTAACCTTATCAGACTTCCATCCCAAGAAGAAGCGACTGAAGTTCTCTGATACAGATCGAGATTCTCCGATGTCAAGAACAAGTTTGACGGGAAAAACGAAGAAGACGACACCTGTGTTTCCGGCGCCTTAAGAAGAGGCTGCAATCCGGGCAATGCCCACTTGGATGCCTTCTTCCCAATCTCTTATGCCGCTTCCTCCTCCCCATTCTACTTATCCGAATCCTTCGAGCTCTGAATCGAAACCAGCTTCTCAAACGCCTGAACCAAATACATCACTTTCCCACTCTTCTGCACGCTCTTCCTCGCCTCTTCCAGCAACTAAGACCTACAAAAACATCCTTTCTTCTCGGCCCAGGTCGCAAACAACCTTGATTCACCTTCCTCATCCCCAATCTTCCATATGTATACATAAAATGAAATTAAGATTTGAAATCCAGAATCGATCCAAAAGCTGAACGTTTTTATTTCGGAAATGAACTTACATTGGAGGACAGCCCACGAGGAGATGATCATCTTTACCTCTTGGGTCGAGGTCCAATTCCGGCAAGCTTGGTCGTAAATTGGCCGAAAAATCCACGGTTACCGTTTCTTAGATCTGAAATTGAGGAAATTCGGCTTCGAATTTGATGAAACTAACTTAGGAGTTGGAAAGAGGACAGGAAGAGGATTTTGGAGGTACAAGTTGACGGTCATTGGTGTTCTCATTGCCGTCATTTGTCTTCGACTCCCGTTGTCGGCGCTGTTGCGTGAAGAGAAAAGGGAGAGGAGAGAGAGAATGAAGCTAAGGAGGTGTTGGACGTTTGTGAAGGGGAGAGAGAGCTTTTTACACAAAAGCAAGACACCAATCTCAGCTTAAAAGACATCAAAAATAAAAAGATACTAATCTCAAATTGGAAGACCACTAGTAATTAGTGTCATTAACTAAAAAGACACCAAAAAAGCCAAGAGTGCTATCTTAATGTCTATAGTCTCTAATTGCAAATAGTTATAACTAGCATGAGTGCCCGCGCGATGCTGCGGGTTTTAAAACGGTATAAAATATGTCGTAGGTTTTAAATACACATGATAAGCCGTACTATTTGTATATGTGTGGAAATCCAATTACAACCCTATCTAAAATAAGAAACAATGAGTAGAGTTGAACTTCCTTAATCAAATGAGTTTGTTTCTTCAGTTTGTTCCTCCTTTCTTCTCATATGGAGCTGTTTTCATTTATCCCTTAGAAATTGGAAAAATAGAAGTTAATGTGAACAAATGACGGTTGGATTTATTAAAAGGATCCTCTTGCTAAAGATGAGAACAATAAAAGGACTAACAGGATCCTCTTGCTAAAGATCAGAACAATAAAAGGACTAACGGAAAGTTAGAAAAATGACTTACGCAGTTGAAAACTGTTGGCTTACCATGTCCTGCATTGACGAAAACATTAGGCATTATTAACCAAACATGTAAAGTTTATGTCAAATTTTATATTATGTGTGGTTTGAACTATGGATGATAACAATGAGATAACTGAACATATGTGTGGTTAATGGACAGACGGTGTTTCAGAGAAAAGTCTCTCTATCTTGATATTCAACACACAAAATTTTAAATATAAAAGATTTAGCATATTTAAACGATAAGTGCATGAACTAATTAGGCTTAAAAAAATAGATTCAAGTAGATAGAAGATTAAAATTGAGAACAACACAACAAAGTTGGAGTCGGTCGTTGGAAAATGAAAGTTGATTTTTGTTCCTATTATAAAATGTAACAACCCTTTTTTATGATCAGTCCCAAATTTTAGATAATGGACATTGCCTATCAAATTCGTATATATAGATAACTTGCACGTTGCCGTGGGAATGTGAAATAGATTATCAGTATTGTACATAACTGTTAGAATAATGGACTAAATGTGTTATAAGCTTTGTGCCTATATATGTAAAAACTATTTACACAAAATATAACTGTTAGAATAATGGACTAAATGTGTTACAACGCAGAAATGCTGATTACGAAAACATGCACAACGCAGATATGCTGATTACGGAAACATGCTTACCTATAGGACAAACAAATGTGACGTCAAATGCGTAAAAAAAGATAATCACACACTTATTCCCAATGTACTCAGAGAGCTTGACCTGAAATCCAAAACCAAATCTTCAATTGCAATGAAACAAGGGGCTTATTAGTCGTTTGAAAGCTCATCTATAAGAAGCACTTATACTTTCAAGTGGTTTTGCTAGAAATGTTTTTACTTAAAACATGTTTGAAGTTTCTATCAAGGTCCAAATGCTCCCTTAAAAAAACATAGAAGTGCTTCTTGAAGTATCTGACATTAACAGAACAGAAACTGAAAAATGAAAAGCAAGTGACTTGTACATGAAATTATGTTCACTCCAAAAACTACACTATTCAACTTCAAAACACAGGAAAAATGAATGTTTTGATAGAAATTTCAAAGAGGATAATTAAACTACAAAAACATAATTATAATGCAAGCATCCGTACCTGGCAATCAAGAAGGCAAGAAAGAAGCTGTTGCAAAATAGGTAATTGACTTAGTAAATATGTGCTATCAAGAGACAAAAATCAGAGCATGCTAAACTTTTTTGTGCATTCATTGGTTCATTGTTAAAAATAAATAAATAAAAAATTGCAGAGGAGATTTTTTTACCTAATTTTTCAGAAATAATGGTGGAGCTGCAGCTGCTGCAGTCTTATTCTGTGGAGTTTTTCATGTTATAATCTCAAGTAGAATAGACTTACATACAGTTGTTATAAAATAACATTTGTATAACACTTATACCAAGATTAACTCACATTCTTAGCTGTGAGTTATTGATTTGATATTTTTAATCAATTTTTACATACAATTAATAATATAGATTGTAGATTTACACTCGTTGTTCTTTCCTAAATTTCTATTCTCAGTTTTTAATTTATTATTAATTCATAAAAAAAAAAATCTTTTTTAACATGAAAATAAGGCGGATAATGCAGTAAATAACATATTCACTGGGGTAGGAAAACTAAAATCAAATAAGTTACTCAATGCATCAACAAATATAGTAAATCTAATTATCCATGAGTTCCAAAAAACACTGAAGCCTGTAACAATGCTGAAAAGCATACTATGTATTTAATCAGATCACAAACAATCCCATGATATCTCACAATTTCTTGAGGGCATAAACACATACAGTTATCAAGAAGAACACATAACTATTAACCTACTCCTCCACCGCTTGACCCTTTGATCTGCAAAACCAAACAAAAATTTTCAACCAAAAAGAACTAATTTAACAAAGCAAATACAGTATACAAAAACAAATATTCAATTTAGCTTCATTTAGATTACAGGAAGTCCATTCAAACAACCAAAAGGATATAAATAAAAATATTCAAGAACCAACCTTTTTCAAAGATCACTGGTTCTAGCGTTCAAACCAAAAAACTAAAGACGTTTACCTGAATTAAATGAAAATTAAAATATAATTAATTTACTCTTAAACATGGTTTTTTTCAAGAATCAGAAAAACCTAAAAATATCCCAAACAATCCCAAATTTTGGAATTGCTTTATGCCAACTTACCATGAAATTACAGTCGCTTGAGAAATCTTCTTCAAATCAGGCCGGAACAAGTATCGCAGACTGCGTTTCTTAGAAATCACTAAAAAACTGGAATCAGCGCAAAAGCTCCAGGGATTACGGTGGTGGTTCTTGGTTTTGCTGAGAGGGAGAAGGAGAGTTGCAGAGGGGGGACAGATGAGAGAAAGTGACAGTGTTGGGAGTTGGGGAAGTCTGAGTAGGGTAGAGAGAGGTGAAGAGAGAAGTGAGGGTTGAGTGAATTAGTGGGGGTGTAATGGTGAGTCAGATGGATTAGATGGGTGATAGAAACCGAAGGAAAATTCTAGAGATCCAGCTGGAGGGCATGCAAGACAGAAGCAAAAGGAAAACCGGATAGCAGGTGGGTCGATGTTTGACACGTGGAAAGGTCAAGTAAAAAATGCGGTCGAAGCAGAAACTCACCATCAAAACGGAGAGGAAGAAAAACCGAGGGGCATTTTCGTCATTTTACTGTTATAGAACAGTACCACCCGAGTTTGGGTTTTAGTATATATAAATTTTAGTAGTGACTTGCCATAAGGTGCAAATGACACATCTTTGAAATTGTAGCAAAACTTGTTGAAGAATATGATATGGGGGTCTGTTGGCGAATGTGGTGTTATGCCAATCTCAGCTTAAAAGACACCAAAAATAAAAGGACACCAATCTCAAATTGGAAGGCCACTAGTGATTAGTGGCGCTATCTTAATGTCTATAGTCACTAATTGCAAATAGCTATAATTTTAGTAGTGACTCGCCATAAGGTGCAAATGACACATCTTTGAAATTGTAGCAAAACTTGTTGAAGAATATGATATGGGGGTTTGTTGGCGAATGTGGTGTTATGCCAATCTCAGCTTACAAGACACCAAAAATAAAAGGACACCAATCTCAAATTGGAAGGCCACTAGTAATTAGTGGCATTAACAAAAATCTCTACGCATCACAAGATATTTTATTGTTTGTATTGTATTTCAGGATGAAAGTAAAGGCTTGAAGAAATCATCTTATTTTGAATATTGTAACCAGTGACCCAAGATCCGCCAGAAAAGGCCCTTGCAGAACAGCCAACTTGCGAGCTTTGCCCCGAAGTGCTTAGAACGAATTAGAAAATGTGTCATATATGGTTGGAAAGCCCTGGAAGTCGTCTTTCTGATGTTCTTTACAGCTTGTGATTTGGAGGTTTCGACAAGAAGTTATAACATAATAAAGATGAGTTGTTCAGCTACAAATTTTGATAACAGCTAGTTTTCAGTTACTTCAATACTAAAAGCTGGTTGTTATGAGCTATAAATGAGAGTCAATTCAAGGATGTAAATGTGTTAGATGTTAGATGAGTCCTAAGCCTTTTAATAGGGGACAAATACTCAACAAAAAAACAGATAGGAGAATCTGGAACGAGCAGGAGTCTTCAGCCTTAAGCAGTTTCTACGTTCTAGCTTTCCTAACTTTTTATGTATTTTGTTTTTATGCATTTTGTTATGTTTTTAATTTTGTTTATGGATAGTTATGGCTGCTTTGAAGCCCTAGACATGATTGAATTAGTGTTATGATGCATTTTTAGTTTATCAATTTCATTTGCAAGCTAGAATCAGTTTTCTATTTCAATCATTTCAAGCACATATTTTCAAGCTTAGCTACCTTGTTTATGTTTGCTTTTTGTTGAGAATGATATAGATGACTGCCATATCTTCTTTCATTCATTAGCAACATGTGGTTAGGTTCAGAACTAATCATGTAAATTGATTCCATGAAGTTCTAGGATAAATGTCATGTTCTAGGGTTCATGTGATGTTCATAATCCTCTTCGTTTTTAATGAGTTTCTAGGTGCTAAATCTAAGTATATGCCATGCTAGGTTGCACCTACAAATATAAGTTTTATGTATATGCCATTCATCTAACATGCAAAGTAAGAGAGGATTATTACAATCTAGTTATATGTCATGCTAGATATGTGAACATAATTGTTGTGCATTTGAAAGAGATAAGTTAAGAGATCATATCACTGATTCAGGAATGTTTAGGGGAAGACCTTTGTTTATTTGAAATCAGATTTATGTGCTAAAAATGTTTTTAACCTATTCCATCTCTTAGGTTTGTTTTTAGATAGTTCTAATTTTTCCCTTTTCTTTCTGTTTTTATTTCTTTTCCAAAATTACTCAAACCCCCCATTTTAAGTCATAGGAGTCTTTAACTAATGCTAATTTGCAAGTATAAAAAGTTTTACTTAGTTGTTTCTCAGTCTCTGTGGTTCGACACCCTTACTTGTGCCGCTATACTATCCTTATATTTGCACTTGAAAGGAACTTCAACATATAGCAACAGAGTGATGTTGATGGCAAGAGAAGAAAAACAGGGCAAAAACAGGAAAGGTAAGAAAGCAAACAACAGGAAAAAAAATAGGAAAAAAGAAAGTAGAGGAGAACTATGGTGTTGCCACTGACCCTAGCCACAACTAGGGCCGGCGACGATGAGGACCGGTAAAGATTGGAGGCACTTAAGCACAAAGGTGAGAAAAAACTCTCACAAACAGAGAGAGAGATCTCTCACAAACAGAGAGAGAGAGATCTCTCACAAACAGAGAGAGATTTGCATCTAACTTTTTATGCACAAACACAAACATGATGAAAACATGGAGATGGTTTCTAACTGTATTTTCCAAAAAGTGAAGTATATATATGTGTCTTTACCTTCTAAAACTCTCTCTTTCTTTCTCTCTCTCCACATATGATCAATGTTTTTGTCTTTTCCATTTGTGGGCGTGCTATGCGTGACTTACATATTTTAAATGTATTTATATGCATAAATTGACAAAAGAAAACTCAAATATTTGAAGTAAATGAATAATTTTAGATCATGCTAGAAAACGCCTCATAAACCAATTAAAGCAACTAAATCTACATAATAAAATTGGTCTCTAGAGAATTTACATTAAGAATGGAGAAAATAATATTTAATAAACAATTGATTGAATCATATTATTACTAGCCCATTATGAGGCTAAGTCCACCCGCTCTCCCTTAGTGTAAATAATATCGTTTGTTAATAATAAAAAAAAGAATATGTACTAAGTGAAAAAGAATATCGTTTGTTAACAATTCTTTCTAACTTACAACTGAAAAAGAATATCACTACACAGTAGTACTAAGTGACAACTATTTCTTCTTTTTGATTTGCTGGCAAGAATTTTATCGTACGGCTATATAACTTTTGTATCATTGTGATGGTGGTGTCAAGTCTATGTAAATTTTAGAGAGCAACACGTTGTAATCTAATAATGCATTGCGAAGAAAAATTTAAAAAACGACAATATATTATTGAACGTGATACGTCGCGTGATTGTTTGTGAACATGTTTTTTTCCAGAAAAAAACATGATTCTGGATTTACCACAGACACCCTACCTTTGCAAAAGCAATTTACCTCACAAAAATGCAACATCAATTTCCCTGCTACATTGTCTTCTTCTCCTAAACTCGAGATTTTTCTCTCTTTTACCTTTATTACTAGCCTTTATGGATACATTTTTGAATCACGGCGTGCTACACATGATTTACACGTTTTAAATGTATTCATATGCTTAAATTAACAAAAGAAAAGTCAAATATTTGAAGTAAATGAATAATCTTAGATCATGCTAGAAGAAACCCTTCATAAACCAATTAAAGCAGCTGAATCTACATAATAAATTGGTCTCTATGGAATTTACATTAAGAATAGAGAAAATAATATTTAATAAACAATTGATTGAATTACATTATTGCTAACCCATTGTGAGGCTAAGCCCACCCCTATCTCCTTTAGTGTAGATAATATCGTTTGCTAATAATAATAATAAAAAGGAATATGTACTAAGTGAAAAAGAATATCATTTGTTAAAAATTCTTTCTAACTTACAACTAAAAAAGAATATTACTACACAATAGTACTAAGTGACAACTATTTCTTCTTTTTGATTTGCTGGCAAGAATTTTATAGTACGGCTATATAACTTTTGTATCATTGTGATGGTGGTGTCAAGTCTATGTAAATTTTAGAGAGCAACACGTTGTAATCTAATAATGCATTGCGAAGAAAAATTTAAAAAACGACAATATATTATTGAACGTGATACGTCGCGTGATTGTTTGTGAACATGTTTTTTTCCGAAAAAAAACAAGATTCTTATTTACCACACACACCCTACCTTTGCAAAAGCAATTTACCTCACAAAAATGCAACATCAATTTCCCTGCTACATTGTCTTCTTCTCCTAAACTCGTGATTTTTCTCTCTTTTACCTTTATTACTAGCCTTTATGGATGCGTTTTTGAATCACGGCGTGCTACACATGATTTACACGTTTTAAATGTATTCATATGCGTAAATTAACAAAAGAAAAGTCAAATATTTGAAGTAAATGAATAATCTTAGATCATGCTAGAAGAAACCCCTCATAAACCAATTAAAGCAGCTGAATCTACATAATAAATTGGTCTTTATGGAATTTACATTAAGAATAGAGAAAATAATATTTAATAAACAATTGATTGAATTACATTATTGCTAACCCATTGTGAGGCTAAGCCCACCCCTATCTCCCTTAGTGTAGATAATATCGTTTGTTAATAATAATAATAATAAAAGGATAAAGTACAAAAACTACCTCAACTATGGATCAAATGACACTTTCATACCTCATCTTTTAAAATTGACAATGTCATACCTCATCTTACGAATTTGTGTCAATGTTATACCTTCCGTTAGCTTGGCCGTTTATTTCTCAGTTAAATGCTGACGTGGCTTGATCCGGGACCCATTTTTATTAAAAAAATTATTAAAAACAAAAAAAATCATTTAATATTATTTAAATATTAAAATAATAAAAAAAAGTTATTTAAAAAAAAAAAAAAAAAACCAACATCAATTCGTCCCTTCCCCCCCTCTCCCCCTTCTCCCCATCTTCATCTTCTTCCCCTTTCTGCAACTGCAACCCAGAAAAACACAAAAGAAAAAAAAAAAAAAAAAAAAAAAAACCAATTTGTTTTCCCTGCTCCTCACCCCCTCTTCTCCCCACACCCACGCACCCAACCTTCCCACCTTCGCACCCCACCCTCTGCACCCAAAAGCCCAGGCCCATACCGTTACTTGAGGAAGAGGTCCGCATCTCCCCCAGGAAAATTCCTATTTCTGCAGACCCTTCTTTTACACTTAAAACACTTCTCCGTACAAATCGCCAAATTTCCTCCCGCCATGGAAAGCCTCCATCCCCAACGCTTTCCCTCTTTTCCCCCAAACAGAAACCAATCATTTCCCACCACAATCCCCAATTCCCCAAATGTTGCTCCGCCTCTGTTACACAACCCGCCGCTACTGCCTCCACCTCTTCCCCCACCACCACCGTCATCACAATCCCGCCCGCTTGGTTTTTTTTTTTTTTTTTTTCTCTCTTCTGTTTTTCTGGGTTGCAGTTGCAGAAAGGGGAAGAAGATGAATATGGGGAGAAGGGAGGGAGGGGGGAGGGACGAATTGATGTTGGTTTTTTTTTTTTTAAATAATTTTTCTTTATTATTTTAATATTTAAATAATATTAAATGATTTTTTTGTTTTTAATAATTTTTTAATTAATTTTTTAATAAAAATGGGTCCCGTATCAAGCCACGTCAGCATTTAACTGAGAAATAAACGGCCAAACTAACGGAAGGTATAACATTGACACAAATTTGTAAGATGAGGTATGACATTGTCAATTTTAAAAGATGAGGTATGAAAGTGTCATTTGACCCATAGTTGAGGTAGTTTTTTGTACTTTACCCAAAAAAAAAAAGAATATGTACTAAGTGAAAAAGAATATCATTTGTTAAAAATTCTTTCTAACTTACAACTAAAAAAGAATATTACTACACAATAGTATTAAGTGACAACTATTTCTTCTTTTTGATTTGTTGACAAGAATTTTATAGTACAACTATATAACTTTTGTATCATTGTGGGGGTTGTTACATCGTGGCCCGGGCCCCCCATCACATCCCGGACTCGACTCCACCGTAGCACGATATTATCTGCTTTGGGCCCCGACCACGCCCTCACGATTTTGTTTTTGGGAACTCCTACGAAAACTTCCCAGTGAGTCACCCATCATGGGATTGCTCTTGCCCGAACTCGCTTAACTTCGGAGTTCCGATAAACTTTGAAGCCAGTGAGCTTCCAAAAGGCCTCATGCTAGGTAGAGATGAGAATATACATATAAAGTTTACAGGATCCTCACCCCTACGTGATGTGGGATCTTACAGTGATGGTGTCAAGCTATGTAAATTTTAGAGGGCAACACGTTGTAATCTAATAATATGCATTGCGAAGAAAAATTAAAAAAACGACAATATATTATTGAATGCGATACGTCGCGTGATTGTTTGTGAAAACGATTTTTCCAAAAATAAACATGATTCTTATTTACCTTTGTGAACACTTTTTTTCCATAAAAAAAACATGATTCTTATTTACCACACACACCCTACCTTTGCAAAAGCAATTTACCTCACAAAAAAGCAACATCAATTTCCCTACTACATTGTCTTCTTCTCCTAAACTCGAGAGTTTTCTCTCTTTTACCTTTATTAGTAGCCTTTATGCACACGCTCACTAGCGTGTAAAAGGTATTTTTTGAATCACGGGGTGCTACGTATGACTTACACGTTTTAAATGTATTCATATGCGCAAATTAACAAAAGAAAAGTCAAATATTTGAAGTAACTGAATAATTTTAGATCATGCTAGAAGAAATCCCTCATAAACCAATTAAAGCATCTAAATTCACATAATAAAATTGGTCTTTGTAGAATTTACATTAAGAATAAAGAAAATAATATTTAATAAACAACTTATTGAATCGCATTATTGATAGCCTATTGTGAGGCTAAGCCCACCCCTTCTCTCTTAATGTAGATAATATCGTTTTTTAAAAGGAAAAAAAAAACAATCATTTGACAACTAATTTAATCACATTACTATCCATGTGTGAAATATTTTTTTTTTATAACAGGCATTACACACCTCATAAAACAATAAGTTGTTTATTAAATATTATTTTCTCTATTTTTAAACACGTTCAAAGCATCTTAAGAGGCGTGTAATGCAGGTTATAAAAAAGGTTTTTCGCACGCGGATAATAATGTGATTAAATTAGTTATCAAATGATTGTTTAATAATGTAATAAAGCAGTTGAATCCACATAATCAAATTGGTCTCTATAAAATTTACATTAAGAATAAAAAAATAATATTTAATAAACAACTGGTTGAATTACATTATTATTAACCTATTGTGAGATTAAAAATAAAGAAAATAATATTACACGCCGCACCAGGCCAACCCTTCAACTTCGCCCAAAAGAACCACCCCAAAAAAAACACACCACCCGGGAAGTGTATATAAGTAGCAAATAACCGCCTCCAACTCCCACCAGCCCTTGAAAAATAAAATGTCTGCACCTCAACCACATCAAACCCCAAAAATGACTACTAATGATGTTAATCGACGTTCAGCAAATTTCTCTCCCACCATTTGGGGCGATTATTTCTTATCATATGCTTCTATTGTGCGAAATTCATTTAGACTAATAGTTTGTCATTATATATTTATTATTTTTTTCATTCTTTCTAATTCCGTTTCAATTTGTCTGTTCAGGAAACAAACATAGAAGAAGAGCAACGTATTCAAGAACTGAAGGAAAGAGTGAAGACGATGATAATGGCTCCAATACCTTGTAAACCTTTGAAAAAATTGGAATTGATTGATGCCATTCAGCGCTTAGGCGTCTCCCGCCATTTTGAAAACGAGATTGATCAAGTTTTGCTGCAAATTCACAACAACTCTTATCTCTGTTATCACCAAGGAAGTGATGATGATGAGGATCTTCACGCTGCTGCTCTCTATTTTCGATTGCTTAGACAACAAGGTTATAATATTTCATGTGGTAAGTTCCCCCTGCCGGCCCTCTCGGTGCCCATGGATTGTTCTATAGCTATGTACGGATTAAATTTTTTTCCCTCTAATTAAGCACGTAATGCATGAATTAATTAATTTTTTTTTTGAAGCAGACATGTTCAACAAGTTCAAGGACGTCAATGATGCGAAATTTAAGGGATCACTCACGAATGATATTGTCGGACTACTAAGCTTGTACGAAGCTACTCATCTGAGGGTACACGGAGAAGATATACTAGAAGAGGCATTAAGCTTCACCACCACTCATCTCGAGTCAGCAGCACATCGTTTAAGCCCCGGACCACTTTCGCAACATGTAAAGCATGCATTGTACCAGCCATTCTGGAAGGGCATCCCAAGGCTAGAAGCAAGGCGTTACTTGTCCATCGACTGCGAAAAGAATTCACATAATGAGACTCTCCTGACTTTTGCAAAGTTGGATTTCAACCTCTTGCAGAAAGTCCATCAGAAGGAACTAAGTGAAATTACAAGGTTATTATACATATATGTGTGTGTGTGTGTGTCTGTGTATTATTGGCAATTAATACCATCAACTTCATGCAAAACTAGTTAACTAATGCATTAATCAAATTGTACTTAAATTAATTAATGCAGATGGTGGAAGGAGTTGGACTTTGTAAACAAGTTACCATTTGCAAGGGACAGAGTAGTTGAGAGCTACCTTTGGGCTTTAGGGTGCTACTATGAACCTGAATACTCGTTTGCTAGGATGACATATGGCAAAGTTACTGCCGTGTTAGTTGTTATTGATGATATTTATGACGTGTACGGCACATTTGAAGAACTAGAGCTGTTTACTGAAGCTGTTGAAAGGTTTGAAAATAAACTAATAATAATCGTTTAATTTGTTCATCTCACAATTTACAGCAGTTGATTAGCTAGATTTTTTTTTTTCTTTCATTGAACGTCGACAGTACGCGATTCTAACAGAAGCAAGATGTCTAAAAATTCGAACTTCAGCTAACTTTTGGATAAGAGTTCTTGGATTGTTTCACTCGCTTATTTTAAATGTTTCGTCGTCAATCATCAGGTGGGACGTCTCTGCCATGGTTCATCTGCCAGAGTACATGAAAGTCTGTTATCAAGCGTTGTTGGATCTCTACGCTGAAATTGAGGAAAAGCTTGAAAACGAGGGAAACTCATATCGCATCAACTATGCGAGAGAAGCAGTAAGTCTCACAGACAAATGTCTTTTCCATCATACTAATTACTGTTATGTAGTAATTTGTATCATATTTCATTTTCGATCGTCATGAGTAATTAATTATAGAAAAAAATCAATTGAAGCTTTATTACGTATATGTACATCGCTTGGTCGTCTCTCAGATGAAAATCCAAGTTAGATCTTACTTCAAGGAAGCAAAATGGTTCTATGATAACTACACACCAACCATGGATGAATATTTGTCAGACGCACTTAATACATCCTACTTCATGCTAGCAACCATAGCCTTTGTTGGAATGGGAAGTGTTGTTACAAAAGACTCCTTGGATTGGGTGTTTAGTGACCCTAAGATTGTAAAGGCAACATCATTAATTGGTAGACTCGTGGATGATATAAAGTCTCACAAGGTATGTATTTAATTATATAAATTCATTACTACGTAGTATTACCATTCTTTTCCTTGAGAAAATTAGAGTATCGATCCTTGAACAAAAAAATTCTGAGTATTGGTCTATGAACTTGTCATTGTGTGGAATAATGATTCTTTTGGGTTACTCTGTTAGAACTTCCATCCTCGAAAAGATCAATACTCCACACTGTGGCAAGTTCAAGGATCAATATTCAAAGATTTTTAGTTTAGTGGCGAAAACTTCAATTCGACTAAAGTTCAGAATCAATTAATTCTCTAATTCTCTTTTTTCTTTGCATATATAGTTTTTTATTGATTCTTTATTAGCTAGATTTGTTCTACAACTACTACTATAACCTCGATTTTTTTTTTTTTTTTTTTCTTTCATTTTTGAAGTTTGAGCAGAAGAGAGGGCATGTTGCCTCATCAGTGGAATGCTACATGAAGGAACATGATGCCACGGAGGAACAAGCAATAATCGAACTAAGCAAGCAAGTGAATAATGCATGGAAGGACGTAAACGAAACGTGTCACCGCCCTACCATTTTCCCTATGCAGCTAATACTACGAATTGTTAATCTTGCACGAGTGATTGAAGTTTTATACAAGCATGACGATGGCTTTACTCATGCTGGAATCTTTCTCAAGGATATTGTGGTTTCACTCTTTGTCGAACCCGTGCCTCTTTAGGCCTTCAATTTGGACTAGTTGTTCTCTTTACTAAATTCAACAATAAGGCATCGCCATTGGCCAACAAAATACGAATGAGCCAGTCTTTGTACTGGTCTTTCGTTGAAACCATGTTTTAATATATTTGTTTGAATTGTTTGTTTTCTCTTTGATACTACAAACGAAATAAATTTAATTTCCGTTCTATGAGAATTTATATACTCGTCATTGAATTCTGTAGAATGTTGTAGTGTAATTCCCAAAGTGTTGGAGTAGGAGTTGAAGAAGGGAATTGTTATGAAATTGAGTAAATTATGAATTACATTGGATCTCCTAAGTCCTAATTAGGTAGTCTTTAGAAGGAAAAACGATATTTTGGTTTCAAAGTTTTTGTGGATTTAGAATTATTTGTTCAATTAGGATATCATTATTTTGTGTTTCAAGTTAATTAGTCTTGTATCTTGTTGTATTATAAATATGACAAAGAAGGATATACATCAAGGGAAATCGAACTAATTAAATCCAAATGTTAGAATCCATTAGCAAACTTAGAGTCCACTAGTACCACGTGGCAATGCTTAGTGGTGATACTCCCTAATCATATGTAGACACGTAAAAGAATAATGAACAATTGAATCCCATATTTAAGATGGACCATATTTAAAAAGTAATACCAACCGTATTACGCCTATTACAAATATAACTTATGCAAGGATCCTTAGACCTCCTTGTGGCTTTTTTTTTTTTTTTGGTAAATCTGTGGCCCTTGTGTTGACCACCAACACAATTGGATATGATCTTTCAATTTGTAATTCGCCTAAAAGAATTTGGCTGCCCAACCTTTGCTAGGTTTCTTTATGCAAGAAAAGAAAGATTGATGCTACCTATCTACCTTCCTCTTTTGCCTTTCTATACTTATCTTCTCTACTATTTTTTGACACATGAACTTCACTTATACATCAAACTAGGAAATGAATTATCAAGGTACACACTTTTTTTTTTTCCATAAATACCTTAATTAGAAATATATAACTAAAAGTTAGAGAGAAATGGTAGCAACTTTTTCATTTCAACCTTCACACTTTTCTTCATATACCACGTGTACTTGTACTAAAATACCATTATTTTTCTTCCTTTGTTAATATAATTAAGGGTAAATTACACTTAACACGCTCAAGTTTGGATGTAGCATGGGTGGGTACCAGACTGGGAAGTGGACAGGAGAAACTTTGGGGCGGTGGATACTAACCAATAGGACTGCCGCATTAACTATTGTTGCCGAGCTAACAATTGCTATTGGCTAATATTGAAAAGGAGATGGCGGAATGGGAATAGTTCATGGAGATATTAATAAGAGCAGTTCCACCCCTAACACAAATGTGCCAGCACCCATTGCATTTATTCAGTCAGTGAACAGTGATAGACCCTAATGAACAGTAATAGATCAAGGACATCTTCACCCCCAAAAAAAAGAGCTGGCACAAATTCTAAAAATGCGCTAGCACCCAGCCCATTTAAAATATTTTAATTTTTTTTTATAAAAGAATAAATAAATAAAATAGTTTAATTTTGGATAAGATTTTTAACCAATCTCGTCACGCCACATGTTATTATCCGAACGTACTATTTTGTGAATAGATTTCCGCCTAGATTTGCCACCAATCCCGACGCGCCACGTGTCACTATCTATTTATAATAATTTAGCCAAGATTATGATAAGATTTTCAACTAATCTTATTACGCCACGTGTCATTATCCGAATGTACTATTTTGTGGATTTTCAACCAATCCCGACGTGCCACATGTCACTTCCTGTTTGCAATAATTTAGTCAAGATTTCGATAAGATTTTCAACCAATCACGTTGTGCCACGTGACATTGTCCAGAACCTCATCGTTTCTTTTTTTGTCCATATAAACCCTACATCTCTACATCCATCCTTACACCAAACTCAATCCTTCTTTTTAGCTCAGAATCTTTCTTCATCGTTTGAAAATCTTGAGTTAATTTTACAATGTCTTCTTCAAGGAGAGTGCATAAACAATTTGAGGAGCAACATAAAAGATTGTTAGGATAACAGGAAGAATTGATCAATCTCGAGGAAGGTGAAGGTAGAGGTGGAGATGAGGCTTTTGCAATGGAGGAGGATGAAGATGATGACCATAGAAGGCAGAGGGCCTCACATTCCTGCCGTGTCATGGAAGCTGTGGGTTAGATAGCCAAACCCAGACGTGCCGCAAACTTTGATAGAAAAAGGGAAAGAAGAGGTAAAGATCTCTTGGAAGATTATTTTATTCACAACAGTGTATTCTCTGATCACGATTTAGAATGCAACAAAGTTTGTTTGACAAAATCATGAGTGTTATTTGCAACCATGATCCATACTTTGTGCAAAAAGAGTATGCTTTTCGTGTTCTAGGTCATCTTCCTGAGCAAAAAATTACGGCTGCCTTGCGAATGATTGCATATGGAGTATTTGCAGATCAAGTGGATGAGATCGCGAGGATGGGAAAAATGATTGTTCTGGAGTCCCTGATGCGGTTTTGCTTTGAGTTTTTTCCAACGACCTTAAAGACCTTGACTACTTCTAGCGTCTTTTCCATGTACATCGCAAAACACTTTCGTAATTTTACGCCACATTTCTCGCTTATCCATCTCATTACCTGTAATTGGGTCATGAGTAGTGTGAACCCAACATTCACACAACGTAACATCTTCAATGAGCTTCCACGAAATCATTTTTTTCTCTCAAAGTGTAGAAAATATTGAAATGTAGAAAGTGTAGAAAATATTGAAATGTGGTGTAAGGTGGAAGATGAGGGTTAGGTATTTATAGAAATAAAAAATAAAATAAAAAAATTTTTAATAAATTTTAATGTAGTTAATTAATTTGGACCATTGGATTTGAAAAATATTCAAATCCAACATCCTATAAGCTGCCATGTACCAACCGTCATAATTTTGACCGTTGGGCCTTTTTATTTTATTTTTTTGGGAGAAAAACGTGAACCGTTGATCTGTGATCGGACGGTCCAGATCAAAAATGAAATTCAATTTTTTTTTTTCCGTTGGAAACCAACGGTCTAGAAAAACTAGCCGTTGGAAATCCAACAACAGACAGTGGGCCACGTCGCCTACCCGGGGTGAGATGTGAGTGTGCCTGCGACGCGGGCCCCGCCTCTGAACGTCTGTCAGGTACTCACGCCCAAGGTCGCGTGAACACAAACGCTAGGCGCAAAACAAAAAAGGGGCCGGTTCCTTGGTCAGTCAAGTTTGGGCTGGCTTGGAGACAAGCTAGGGCTGGGTGCCAGGCAAGTTTGTGGCTGGAGTGGATTGACTGAGTCCCAGCCTGGTTTTTTGTCTGGGTGTCGGCCTAATGTGCCTCCGGTGGAAGTGCTCTAAGGGCCCTCGGGCCAGTTGCGAGTGATAGCTTACCTTGTTATGTGATGCAATTGTAACCTCATATATTATTTTTAAATCTATACAATTTCATACAAAGGAGTTACCCAAAATTGTAAAGATTTTACTCGGCTCGTCGGGCCTTGGGAGCCATGCCGGCTGCGAATCCCTTGGTATTGTTGTGCTTTGAAAAAAAGCTGCTTATGCTGTGCTGTGAGAATAAGCAGCTGTGAAATAAAGCAGCAGAGTGTTTGGTAAACTTTTTTGTAAAAGTGCTTTTGAAAAAAAAAACAGTATTATAGTGTTTGGTAAACTTTTATGTAAAACGGATGTGAAAAAAAACCAGTTTTTCAAAGCTGGGTTTTGCAGCTTCTTGTTTTTGGCTTTTTTTCACCCAAAACTGTGAAAAAAAAACTGGAGCTGAATGTTTACCAAACACAAAAACAGCTCACAGTTTTTTTTGATACCATCTTTTTTCAGGATCACCTCAGTACCAAACCAGGCCTTAAACTCATGTGGTATAGTCCGAAAGTATTAGTTATGTCCATTAAATATATAGATAGAACTGTATTTTCACAAAACCTTCTTCCTCATGCTTTCTCTGGAATGTGTATATTCACAAAACCATGTCTGAGATCAACCTCATCACTGATCTTGATGCCATCCCACTCAGAGCCCTGAATACAACAAATGCAGCCACTTCTTTTTCTGAGTCTTACCCACTTCAACTTTCCCGCTCTCTTAACCATATATGAAATATAATCTCTCTCAGTCTCTCTCTCTAGTTGACATCCCTCTGTTCATCTTTTCAGGATGCATTAAATTTGCATCATAGTTTGTTTATCTCATTTTTTTCCAGAAAGAAAAAAAGATGAATACCAGAGTACGCACTAATCTTCAGACCATGAAAGCTGCTGTTGCTATGAACCATGATATTAATAAAGTAAGTTGCTTTTCTTTTTCCATTTTTGGGTTGTAATTCTTCTTCTTTCTTTAAAGCTGAGAGGTCGTATCATTGACAAATTTCGAGGCCAATGTGTTTGTTTCTCGAGAAAAAAGTAAAAAGAAAATTCTGGGTTCTCTTCTTGTTGGGTTGTTACCATTCAATGGGAATATCTGATCGTTCACTACCAAGATCAAATAGACAAATTAGGTACTCGCGGGTTTTGTCTGGCGAGTGTGATATGCCCAGTAACGATAGCAAGATGTGTTGCGATTGCAATACAAACACCACCAATATTGGTCCTAGGTATCCCTGCCAAAGTTGTAGCAGATGGAATTGTGGAAAGTGTATTCAGGGCTCTGAGTGGGATGGCATCGAGATCAGTGATGAGGTTGATCTTAGACATGGTTTTGTGAAAATACACATTCCAGAGAAAGCATGAGGAAGAAGGTTTTGTGAAAATACAATTCTATCCATGTATTTAACCGAACTAATATTTTTGGACTACATCTATACCACATGAATTTAAATCCGAATTATTTTACCACATGAGCTATGTTCTGAATATCTTAAGACCACATGGAGCATTTGTCCGATTTGGTCTAATAGAAGATGTGCCAAATTTGAAGTGGGGGTACTATGTGCTGATATGGTTTACCTAATAATTTCTTCTCCTTCACAGTCACGCATGGGTAAACGCCACACCAATAGTACAACTAATTAATACTCTTATTTATTTAATTTGGGGATGTAGGCCATGCTCCGTCCCATCCACTGGGCCACCCCTTGAACTGCCTCCTCGCAAGTCGCAACTGTATGTAAATATCAAAGAACCACACACCTTCTACTCCCGCCAGCCCTCTACAATTGAGGAAACATTCTCTGAATTAATTAGAATAGCCTTTTTAGTAAAAATGGTTTTTGAGATTTGCACAACTCTTCATTTTGATTCTTGAGATTTGAAATTGAAAGAATTGGTCATTGGGTTTGTTCACAATCAATCATTTTAGTCATTATGTGAAAAATCTCTATAAAATAAAGGTAAAATAATAAAAATATCTTCAACTTTTGTCAAATCATTTTGACTTATTGTTTATTATATTGAGGTTAGTTTTATTATTTGGACTCTTGTTTAACATAATTCTTTTACCGAATGACCAAAATGATTGATGGTGGACAATCTCAGGACCATTTCTATTGATTTAAAATTTCGGGGACCAAAGTGAAGAGTTAGGCAAATCTCAAGGAGCATTTTGGCTAAAAAGCCATTAGAATAAAACGTATGCATCTCAAGCAAATCAAACCCCAAAAACTAGTAATAATAATGTTAATCGGCATTCAGCAAATTTCTCTCCCACCATTTGGGGCCATCATTTCTTATCATATGCTTCTATCGTACGAAATTCATTTAGACTGATAGTTTGTCAAATATATGTTACCATTTTTCCTTTCTTTCTAATTCCCTTGCAATTTGTCTTTTTAGGAAACAAATATAGAAGAAGAGCAACATGTTCAAGAACTGAAAGTGAAGAGGATGATATAATGGCTCCAATACCTAGTAATCCCTTGAAAAAATTGGAATTGATTAATGCCATTCAGCGCTTAGGCATCTCCCGCCATTTCGAAAATGAGGTAGATCAAGTTTTGCTCCAAATTCACGGCAACTCTTATGACTGTTATCACCACGGAACTGAAGGAAGTGATGACGATGATCTTCACGCTCCTGCTCTCTATTTTCGATTGCTTAGACAACAAGGTTATAATATTTCATGTGGTAAGTTCTCAGTGCTCATGGCTTGTTGATAGCTATGTGTGGATTAAATTTCTTCCTCTAATTAAGCACGTAATGCATGCATTAATTAATTGTTTTTGAAGCAGACATGTTCAATAAGTTCAAGGACGTCAGTGATGCGAAATTTAAGGAATCACTCACGAATGATGTCGTGGGACCACTAAGTTTGTACGAAGCTACACATCTGAGGGTACACGGAGAGGATATACTAGAAGAGGCATTAAGCTTTACCACCACTCATCTCGAGTCAGCAGCACATTGTTTAAGCCCCGGGCCACTTTCGAAAGAAGTAAAGCATGCATTGTAGCAGCAATTCTGGAAGGGCAACCCAAGGCTAGAAGCAAGGCATTACTTGTCCATCTACCACGAACATAATTCACATAATGAGACTCTCCTAACTTTTGCAAAGTTGGATTTCAACTTCTTGTAGAAAGTCCATCAGAGATTCAGAAGGAACTAAGTGAAATTTCAAGATTAGTATATATATAATCAACTTCATGCAAAACTAATTCACTAATTCACTAATCAAATTCTACCTAAATTAATTAATGCAGGTGGTGGAAGGAGTTGGACTTTGTAAACAAGTTACCATTTGCAAGGGACAGAGTAGTTGAGTGCTACCTTTGGGGTTTAAGGTGCTACTATGAACCCGAATACTCCTTTGCTAGGATGATAATTGGCAAAGTTACTGCCGTCGCAGTCGTTATGGATGATATTTATGACGTGTATGGCACATTTGAAGAACTAGAGCTGTTTCCTGAAGCTGTTGAAAGGTTTGAAAATAAACTAATTAATAATCCTTTAATTTGCATGTCTCACAATTTACAGTTGTTAATTAGCTAGTTTTCATTTTTTTTTTTTTAAATTTCTCTCATTGAACGTCGACAGTACGTGATGTAGCAAGATGTCTGAAAATTCGAACTTCAGCTAGTACTTTTTGATGAGAGCCTTTTTGGATTGTTTCACTCGCTTATTTTAAATGTTTCTTCGTCAATCATCAGGTGGGACATCTCTGCCATGGTTCATCTACCAGAGTACATGAAAGTCTGTTATCAAACATTGTTGGATCTCTACGCTGAAATTGAGGAAAAGCTTGAAAACGAGGGAAACTCATATCTCATCCACTATGCGAGAGAAGCAGTAAGTCTCACAGACAAATATCTTTTCCATCTTACTAATTACTGTTATATAGTAATTAATTAAAGCTTTATTACGTAGATGTACATCGCTTGGTCGTCTCTCAGATGAAAATTCAAGTTAAATCTTTCTTCAAGGAAGCAAAATGGTTTTATGATAACTACACACCAACCATTGGTGAATATTTGTCAGAAGCACTTAATACATCCTACTTCATGCTAGCAACCACAGCCTTTGTTGGAATGGGAAGTGTTGTTACAAAAGACTCCTTGGATTGGGTGTTTAGTGACCCTAAGATTGTAAAGGCGGCATCACAAATTGCTGGACTCGTGGACGATATTAAATCTCACAAGGTACGTACTTAATTATATAAATTAATTACTATGTACTGTGAGTTCTGGTGTATGAACTAGTCACAATGTGGAGCAATGGTTCTTTTGAGTTGCTCCGTAAGAACTTCCATCCTCAAAAGGACCACTGTGGCAAGTTCAATCATCAATATTCATAAATTTTTAGTTCAGTGGTGAAAACTTAAATTCGACTAAAGTTCAAGATCAATTAATTCTCCAATATTCTCTTTTTTCTTTGCATATGTATTTTTTTTTTTTAATAATTTGTTATTAGCTAGATTTGTTCTACTACTACTATGTATAACCTTGATATTTTTTTGAAGTTTGAGCAGAAGAGAGGGCATGTTGCCTCATGTGTGGAATGCTACATGAAGGAACATGATGCCACAGAGGAACAAGCAATAATCGAACTAAGCAAGCAAGTGAATAATGCATGGAAGGACGTAAATGAAACGTGCCACCGCCCTACCATTTTCCCCATGCAGATAATACTACGAATTGTCAATCTTGCACGAATGGTTGAAGTTGTATACAAACATGACGATGGCTTTACTCATGCTGGAATCTTTCTCAAGGATATTGTGGTTTCACTCTTTGTCGAACCCGTGACTCTTTAGGCCTTCAATTTGGACTAGTTGTTCTCTTTACTAAATTCAATAATAAGGCATCACCATTGGCCAGCAAAATTCGAAAGAGCCAGTCTTTCTACCGGTCGTTCGTTGAAACCATGTTTTAATTTGTTTGAATTGTTTGTTTTCTCTTTGATACTACAAATGAAATAAATTTAAATTTTTGTTCTGTGATAATATATATACTCTTGTCATTGAATTTTGTAGAACGCTGTAGTGTAATTCGCAAAATGTTGGAGTATGAGTTGAAGAAGGGAATTGTTATGAAATTAAGTAAATTGTGAATTACGTTGGATCTCCAAAGTCCTAATTAGGTAGTCTTTAGGAGGAAAAACAACATGTAGGCTTCAAAGTTTTTGTGGAATTAGAATTATTTGTTCAATTAGGATATCATTATTTTCTGTTTCAAGTTAATTAGTCTTGTATCTTGTTGTATTATAAATATGACAAAGAAGGATATACATCAAGGGAAATCGAACTAATTAAATCCAAATGTTAGGAGGGGTGAAACTATGAAGGCTAAGGAGGGGGCTGAGAATCATCGGGGAGGGAGGTGGCTATGGGGTTTTTTCTTTCTTCAATTTTTATCTTTTATATTAATTAAGCTTTTAAGTCCAGCTGTATAATAATAGAAGATGTGTCAAATTTGAAGTGGAAGTACTATGCGCTGATGTGGTTTACCTAATAATTGCTTCTCCTTCACAATCACGCATGGGTAAACGCCATACCAATATTACAACTAATTAATACGGCCAACTCTTATTTATATCAATTATTTTAGGGTAAAGTACAAAAAAATACCTCATCTATTGGGATCACGACAGTTTCATACCTCATTTTTTAAAATTGACAATGTCATACCCCATCTTACGAATTTGTGACAATGTCATACCTCCGTCAATTTTTCTGTTAGTTTTTCTAGTAAGTGCTGACGTGGCTTGATTCGGGACCTACTTTCTATTAAAAAATTATTAAAAACTAAAAACTAATTATTTAATATTTTTTAAATATTAAAATAATAATAAAAAGTATGAAAAAAAAAAAAAACCCTCATTTCGTCTGTCCCCTCCCCCTCCTCCCTCCTCTCTCCTCTCCCCATCTTCATCTTCTTCCCCCACTTGCAAATCCCAACAAACAAACAAAAAAAAAAAAAAAAAAAAAAAAAAAAAATTCCAATTTGTCTTCCCCCACACCCACACCCACACTCTTCTCCCTCCTGCAAACCAGAAAAAAGAAAAAAAAAAAAAAACCCAGATCCCGTTGGCGGTATCTTGGGTGCGCAGAGAAGATGGAGGATGGGTGCGGAAGAGGATGTGGAGAATGGATGAGAATGGTGGATTTGGGGTTTGATGGGTTTTCAAAATTTTTTATTCTTCTTCCTCCTCTTCTTCTTCCTCCTTCTTCTTCTTCTTCTTCCGCAGGGGAGTTATGGTTTTCAAAATTTTTTTTTTTTTTTCCTCTTCATCTTCTCCTTCTTCTTCACCTTCTCCTTCTTCCACAGGGGCTGTTGATGGGATTTCAAATTTTTTTTTTTTTCTTCCTCTTCTTCTTCCTCCTCCTTCTCCTTCTCTCTTCTTCTTCTTCTGCGCTGACTTGGGGGGGGGGGGGGAGGGGGAATTTTTTTTTCCCTTCCTCATTTTTTTCCTCTTCTTCTTCTTCCTCCTCCTCCTCTTCCTTCTCCTTCGCCCTTCTTTTTCTTCTGCCGACCAAGGGGGGGAATTTTTTTTTTCCCTTCCTCCTTTTTTTCCTCTTCTTCTTCTTCCTCCTCCTCCTCCTCCTCCTTCTCCTTCTCCTTCTTGTTCTTCCGCAGGGGGGGTTTGTTGGGTTTTCAAAATCTTTTTTTTTTTTTTTTTTTTTACTTTTTATTATTATTTTAATATTTAAATAATATTAAATATTTTTTTTTAGTTTTTAATAATATTTTAATGATTTTTTAATAGAAAGTGGACCCCGAATCAAGCCACGTCAGCATTTAACTGAAAAGTAAACGGCCAAGTAACGGAAGGTATAACATTGGACCAAATTCTAAATATGAGGTATGACATTGTCAATTTTAAAAGATGAGGTATGAAAGTGTCATGACACCAATAGTTGAGGTAGTTTTTTGTAGTTTACCCATTATTTTAATTTGGGGATGCTACGCCATTCTCCGCCCCACCCACTGCGCCACCCATTGAACCGCCCCCTCGCAAGTCACAACTGTATAAAAATATCGAAGAACCACACACCTTCAACTCCCGCCAGCCCTCTACAATTGAGGAAACATTCTCTGAATTAATTAGAATAGGCTTTTTAGCCTAACTCCTCACTTTGATTCCTAAGATTTGAAATCGATAGAATTGATTATTGAGTTTGTTCATAATCAATCATTTTGGTTAGGATTTTTAGCCAAAATGGTCCCTAAGATCTGCATAACACATCACTTTGGTTCCTAAGATTGATTTCTATTATTTTCGTTATTCCGTTAAAAACACTATTAAGTGTCCCGGAGCTCTTGGCCGAAAGTTTGGGCAATTTTCAAAGTTTCGTAACTCAATCATTTCTTAACCAAATTGGACCCATAATATATCAAAATGAAGATAGGAAAGTGTAGAACAAGATTTTACCTATTTGGAAGCCCAATGTTTGCCAAAGATAGCCGGAAAATAGCCTGAAAGGTGATTGATCGGCGAGAAAACTGGAAAACTTGCCAGAAACTAGGTAAACTTTAAATGTTCATAACTTCTTCAATACTTAACGAAATCGAGTGATTCAAAAACGAAAATCATACTTCTCAATGACACAAAGAGAATGATACCTTTCTAGATTGCTAAATCGCCGTGGTTTGGCCGAAAAACAGCTCGAAATTGGTTGTCTTGGTCTCGAGTTAGCCATTTTCAAGCCATTTTTGGGCCAAACCACGACGAATTAGCCGTCGAGAAAGGTACCATTTTCTTTGAATATTGAATGTTGACAGTACGTGATGTAGCAAGACGTCTAAAAATTCGAACTTCAGCTAGTACTTTTTGATGAGAGCCTTCATGGATTGTTTCACTCGCTTATTTTAAATGGTTCTTCGTCAGTCATCAGGTAGGACATCTCTATCATGGTTCATCTATCAGAGTACATGAAAGTCTGTTATCAAGCATTGTTGGATCTCTACGCTGAAATTGAGGAAAAGCTTGGAAACGAGGGAAACTCATATCGCATCCACTATGCAAGAGAAGCATTAAGTCTCACAGAAATATCTTTTCCATCTTACTAAGTACTGTTATATAGTAATTAATTAAAGCTTTATTATGTATATGTACATCGCTTGGTCGTCTCTCAGATGAAAATTCAAGTTAAATCTTTCTTCAAGGAAGCAAAATGGTTCTATGATAACTACACACCAACCATGGATGAATATTTTTCAGAAGCACTTAATACATCCTACTTCATGCTAGCAACCACAGCCTTTGTTGGAATGGGAAGTGTTGTTACAAAAGACTCCTTGGATTGGGTGTTTAGTGACCCTAAGATTGTGGAGGCGGCATCACAAATTGCTAGACTCGTGGACGATATTAAATCTCACAAGGTACGTACTTAATTATATAAATTAATTACTACGTATTGTGAGTTCCGGTGTACGAACTAGTCACAGTGTGGAGCAATGGTTCTTTTGGGTTGCTCCGTAAGAACTTCCATCCTCAAAAGGACCACTGTGGCAAGTTCAATCATCAATATTCACAAATTTTTAGTTCAGTGGTGAAAACTCAAATTCGACTAAAGTTCAAGATCAATTAATTCTCCAATATTCTCTTTTTTCTTTGCATATGTATATATTTTTTTAATAATTTGTTATTAGCTAGATTTGTTCTACTACTACTATATATAACCTTGATATTTTTTTTGGAAGTTTGACCAGAAGAGAGGGCATGTTGCCTCATCCGTGGAATGCTACATGAAAGAACATGGTGCCACAGAGGAACAAGCAATAATCGAACTAATCAAGCAAGTTAATAATGCATGGAAGGACGTAAACGAAACGTGTCACCGCCCTACCATTTTCCCCATGCAACTAATACTACGAATTGTCAATCTTGCACGAATGATTGAAGTTATATACAAGCATGATGATGGCCTTACTCATGCTGGAATATTTCTCAAGGACATTGTGGTTTCACTCTTTGTCGAACCCGTGCCTCTTTAGGCCTTCAATTTGGACTAGTTGTTCTCTTTGCTAAATTCAGTAAGGCATCACCATTGGCCAACAAAAATACGAATGAGCCCGTTTTTGCACTGGTCGTTCGTTGAAACCGTGTTTTAATAAATTTGTTTGAATTGTTTAATTGTTTTCTCTTTGATACTACAAATGAAATAAATTTAAATTTCCGTTCTGTGAGAATATATACTCTTGTCATTGAATTTTGTAGAAAGCTGCAGTATAATTCCCAAAGTGTTGAAGTTGGACTTGAAGCAGGGAATTGTTATGAACTTGAGTAAATTATGAATTATATTTTATCTCCTAGCTGAATGAGAAATTCTACGGTTCGAATTTCAGATTCACCCATCCAGCTAGCTGTTTATATACATTTTCATCATGTTTCAAAGGACTTCTATGCATGCGCTTAATGGTCCTCCTCCCTTCCCTTGTAGGCATCTTGGTTTGCTGATAAGCTTAGCATTGCTAGAGTTAGGGCTATCCCTAGCTTTGTAATTTTCTGTTTTGGGTTATACTACAACCATTTGGGTGTATATTCTTACCCAAAGCGACTTGTGATATCAGACGGTTAAACTAAAGCATTTGAAATCCAAGAAAAGGAAATGGAGTTATATTATTCATATGAAATGGTAGCACATAAAGAAGTAACACATATTGGACATTCCCTGGTAAAAACCAAGATGTACCAAGCAACTAATTTGATTATTTGCAATTACCACAAACTAGATCGATGAACCAAGTTCATTTGATTTGCTTATCAGTTTATCTTTTTGATTACTGAGTCCTGCAAATCTTTAGACCTCATTTGGTGTATGGAGTTAGATTGGACAGCTCAAGTGATTTAATATATGTTGGAAGGAAAAAATTAGTACTGACTTCAAAATATTAAAATTTTAAAGCCTACAATAGCGTTTTAAAAAGTGTTGGAATTTCTGAAACCATTATGTAGCGCTTGTTGAGAAATGCTATCGTGCAGTGCTATTAATTACATATTGTGTTATAGTGAAGTTAACATTAACTTGTCTAAGACCATCTCCAAAGGAAATCTCAAATTTTAAACATAAAATTTAAATTTGACAACTTATGTGGCATTTTGACATCTTTTAAAGTTTTGTTATCCATGTCAAATTTTAAACATAAAGTAAAAATTCATATTTATTTTCTTTGCATTGGTAGTGAAAGGAAATGATTTAAAAAATATAAAAATATTTAAACATTGCATGGGTATTGAAAAGAAATTAAAGTGCAATGCTTTAAACCAATAAAAAGTTAGTAAAAAGTATTTAATAATTATTATAAAAATTTTGAAGCTACTGTTAAATTATTATTATTATTATTTTTTTTTTTTTTGTTGGGGAGTGGGGAAGCTGCCATTCCATGTCATGCCACATCAGATTTAGTTTCTTAGTTGGAAAACAATTGTTGTCTTTTTTACTGTTATTGCTGATTTAGATATTTTAACATCTCTTTTAAAGATGCTCTAAGCTAAAGGTAGAAGAATGATTACTATTCCTCGAGTAGCCAAACATTATTCTAGTACTTGGCTAAAGTGTTCCTACGAAAACTTGTCTAAGCTAAAGGTAGAAGAATGATTAGTCATGAGTAAGTGTTTCTGCTAAAAGTATGTTAAGCCATTATGAGTAATTAATGCTCCTTACCAAATGTCTCTCGATCATGGTATACAGTCCCCTTTCGTTTAGGGATCCTCTAATAATTCTATTTAATAGACGAATATGATTGTTCAAAGAAACACTGATATGACTACTATTTAATACAATGATTAAATATTCCAAATGTTGATGATTTGTGCTAGAGATGATCTTTAAAAGAAGGCGTAAAATATGACAGTTGAATCGTTGAAATACAATGTGAAGTGACTGTACAAATGATCTCTCGAAGAGAAAATGAAAGTCTCTTGTGTGTGGTCTTGTGGCTTCTACGGTAGATAGAAAATGAGAGAGGATCATTGTTTGTCCTTATAGTATGTAAAAGTTAATTATGTTAACCTTATATGGTTATATAATTAAAACACAAACGAATGAGTGGCTAACCTAATTTCCGTGGCAACCATGGAAGGATAAAGGTTGCGGCAATACCAAAATTTTCTACAAACACTTGGTCGGATACAACTACTTTATGTGAAATATTTTCTTGTGTTGTCTAGGGTTTGCATACTGGTGAAGATTTTAGGATTCCTCTAGTATTTATACTGGCTAAATAGTGGGGAGGAGGTTTGGTTCTCAACTTATATATCTGTAGTCGAATTTATGTATACTTACACCTACGTACAATGTATTCACACCATGGTAAAAAAAAAACAAGAGTATAACCATAATTATCAGAATTGGTAGAAAACACCTGTAGTTCACTAGATCTGGTAAACAATCCAAAGTTGGAGATACGTCGATCGGACAACATGGTTATTGATAACTAGAGAAAATTTCAATTAAAAAATTTTGAGAAAATAAAAACTCATCTAATTAAAAAGAAAAGATATATAGATATAATATAGGCAAATTATGATGGTTCGGCCTCTTTTCATGGACGACTTATTTCAATATTTTTCACCAAGTTACTTCATTTTGATTTGATTTCGAAAACATATTTTAATGTGACTTCTACATCAACTTAAAAATGAGTCACACGCATGGTCAAATAGACGAAAAATGTATTTCGAGGTAATTTTGAAACCTCTAAATACAATACAATGGGTAAAAAATTAAACCCCACGCCCCGGCCCATAACCAATACGAGACCAACGACCTTCCATTTCTTTTCCTGGATCAAATTTGAATCCCACCAACGGTCAAATGGTTTGAGCTCGCCCTCTCCATTCGCAATAATAAACAACGGTCCGCATCGGGGACCTGCTGATCAATCCCAGCCGTCCAAACAAAACGACGACGCTGGGCGCTCGCAGCGCTGAAAGCTCAAACGGCATACATACTTCCTCCCAAATTAGCAAAATAGAAGCACAAATGGAGGATGGATGATAGAAGAAGAAGAAAAGCCCATTCGTCTGCGGCTTTTGAGGAGGACAAGAACATGGCTCTAAAGAATAGCAACGATCACCGGGCATTTCTGGTACAAATCATCTTCCTTGAACCTGTTTTCCCTCTCTCTCTCTCCCCCCCTCGGATTAATGGTTTTTTTTTTTGGGTTGGAATTTGGGGTTCTTGGATTTAATTGGCTTTTTTTTGTTTTTGGTTTAATTTTGAGTTCTTTGAAATTGGATTTATTGTGTTTAGGAATCTCGTTTGCTTGAAATGTGGGTCGTCTTGTTATTAATGTGGGTTTCTGAATTTGATATCTTTAATCTTGTTTCTGGGTTTTGATTTGAGCTTATGACAGTTTTCGATTTCTGGGTTTTTTTATTTTTGTGAATTTCTGTGGGTTCTGGCAATTCCTGAGTTCCGAGTTCTCGTATTGTATGGATGTTTGCATTCTTATTCATGTTCATGTTTACAACCTTCTATTTCTTTTTCTTAGTCTACATTTTCTCAGCAACCGAACATATCCTAACCAACTCTGAAGGTGCATTTTGTTCTTGTGAATCGATTGCGTTCGGTTCTCTCTTTACACACTGTGGAATAGAAAAAGGATTTGGAGTTTTAAATATTCACAGAAACCCATTATTACATTAGGATTAGCTTGCAATCTTTTTTATTTCATGCAATTTCTCTGGACCCTTAATTTACTTGTTTACTTCTTTCTTTGCTGATCGATACAGGAAGAAATTGAAGCGCCTATGTGGGTTGATCTCACATTAGAAGCCAACTCAACAAACCAACATATGTGGGTTCTACTATGCTCAGTAGCAAATATCGTCACGTTCCCACACGTTTTTTTCTCTTTAATTTTCAGAAATGGTTTATAATTCAGTAAGTATATGTGATGCCAATTTTTAATTCTTCTTTATTTGGATACATTGCAGTGATGATGACTGGTTTTATAGAAGCCATCTGTAAGTATCCTCTAACCCTTTGATTATTCGGTATTATCCATTTTGTCTTTTGGATTCATGTCGTCCAAGAAGAATGCTGAGTTCTGGTAATTTGATGGAATTATTAGGTTCCACCAATGCTCTTCACGCCAGTTGAAGGCTGCATTTTCGAATTCCGGTGAGGATAGTATAGGCCTAAACTTTGACTTAGTAGGACCATCTTCACCACAACTTCCATCTTCTGTCTCTAAGTCAAGAGGCAAAGACTTCGTAAGCAAGAAATGGAGAGGGGAAAACCAGGATTTTGCAGATAAGCGGCACCTAGACAAAGTTCTGAGTGGGACATCTTCCTGTGGGAATTCAGGGTCCAGTGATAAGATGAAACCCAAATCAAGCTTTATACAGTTGAAAGGAACATCCAGTTCCAAATCAAGTTCAGTTTGTAAAAGCAGTTTAACTACAAATCACATACCCAGTTGCTCTAAGTCAACGTCTTCTGGTGGGGATCCAACATGTAGTTTGAGTTCTGTGACAAACAAGGCAGATGAAAGCAGTACAACAAGCACCATAACATCAGAGATTGGTCAGCAGCAGCAACAACAAAAGTTTATGGAGAAGTCAAATCCAGTATTGAGTCAAACAAATGGGATATTTTCAGTCATAAAGGCTGGTTTCAGGAAAAGTGGTATTACAAGGCCAGCAGCCAGAGTGGAGATTAATGGTGATAGAAGGCAATCAAGAGTCCATAAATCTTCATCCAGTAAGTCTAGTGTGGGATCATCATCAAATCCTCGTTCTGAGGGCAGGGCCTCAACATCTACATCAATACAGTACAAAGAAAGAACCCCAGATAGCAGAAATGTGGCAAGAATGAGTTATGCAACCAAGAACAGAATAAGACCTTCCAAAGTATCCAAGCCGTCTAATCATAAGATTGCCACTAATGTTTCGAAGTCAGTCCACGTGGAAGCTGCAAAACCAAAGGTAAGATGTCGTAAAACTAGTAATTGCCACTAGTAAGGGACTTCTCTATACTCTATCTAAAACCCTTAGGCTGATGGGAAATTTATCTCATTCTCTACCTGTTTTCGTAACACGAGTTAAATATTACTCCCCTCTATGAAAAGCAATTTTAGGGCTGCCATATTTGCTCATGGTTTTCTTGCAATTTATTTTGTACATTTTATTCATATTGAATTTGATCTTGCTTCATAGTATGCAGCGATGGACCACGAGATTGATGTTAACGTGAATCAGTGTTTGTACAGGTTCAATATCAGATTCAGAGAAGGAAACCTCTGGAATCAGTTAGAGTTAATGAAAATAAATCAACTACTGCTACTGTAAAATCCAAGGAGAAACCAGTAGTTGGTGGATCTAACAGAATGGCTGCCTCAGGAAAAGAGAATGTGAAAGGGAAGATGGCTGGGAGTCAGAAATGCAGTAACAAAGGCATTGCTCCAGTAACCATGGTTTGGAGTCCGAAGGGGACAAAACAGAGCATTTTGCAGAGGACTGACAGAACAGGACTGGCTGGGAAGGTACATTAATACTTAATAGTCAATTAATTAGTTCTTTGTTATCTTTTGTCTTTGTCTAAAGGTTATAACCTTAGAGTATTAGTTCTTTGTTATCTCTTGTCTTTGTCTAAAGGTTATAGCCTTTAGAGTAAAAACAATTCTTACGCAACGTTACTAAAAATTAAATCGAGATTAGCTATCCAAGGAGGGAAGTTAAATTGACCAAAAAAACTTGATTTTGGAAGTAAATACCAAAGAGACAATTCAGATGATTAGTGTAAGCGATAGGAGTTATCAATTATAAATACCACCTACATCTTCAAATAAGTTGTATTCATTTTCATTCGTTGAAACCAGGTTTTACATGCAACGATAGATAATGCACTCAAGACAGGGAAGCGATTTTCACTGGAACTCTATTTGATTTAGATAATTGCTAAAGAAAAAGAGTTGGAAGAGATAATTGTTCCATGTTCTAGGTTCGGTTGGTCAGTGAAAGCATTGAGTGGTATATAAGATGAGGCAGTGGGGGGAAAGAGGCTTTCTGCTTACAAGTGTGGGTTGGGAGTGGAGGCTACATTTATTGTTGAGGGCTAAGGCTAACCTTGTCGTACTTAGGATTCTTAGGTGTTTCCTCCTTTACATGATACTGCCAAAAGAATAGGAATCCATAATTTCGGTTCCTTTAATTTTGGTTCTTTAGAGAAGCCAAAGCCAGGCTTTTAAGGTGCATCCCTTCCCAATAAGTACTATTCCATGTATAAATCCACTGTTTCCCCCTCTTTCTGCACCGTTCTTAGTATTTCTTTTGAATTATAGACAAACCTCATCGTCAACCCAAAAAAAACAACAAACCTCGGTAGGCTTTTGTATGTGCTGCAATAGACTGAGCATCATTTCTTGGGCAGTGACTTAGTTGATATTGCTAGGCTACTTGTTATCTGAATATGTGCAATCTCTCTAATTAAATCCGTGTTCCATAATCCCATTACCATGTCTGATTAGTAGAGTGTACCACTGATGAATTGCAGACATTTTTGCTCAATAATCTGATAACGTCGACCTTATTTTGAGCAGGGAAAAGTGGGCGGTCAAAGCCATTTGGTAAGCCTGAAGGATATTCCAAAGAGACCCCATTTCAGATGAGAGACAGAGACCAGTGCAGCCTAACCGATTTGTATGTAGAGTGTAAACCTAACATCAGTTGTAACACTGGAGGCAAAGTAGGAGTGAAACAAAGTTCGGCCCCGGTATGTCCAACATTTTGGTGGTATTATTTTGTTCTTGTGGCGTCAAACTGTTTACAAAATTTCTCACCCAGAGAATCCTTCAGTACGTCTATATGGAAGTTTATCTTCTGATTGTCATATAAGTTGTGTTCTTATGTGCACATTTTTGAGGTCATCTTTTGTCCGAGTTGCGATGCTTTTGTCTCTCTTCGGTGGCGCTAATATCATCCCTCGCACATAATTCTCCCACCGAAATCCTTTCATTGTGACGAATTGAAAGAGAAAGGGAGTGTGAATCTGTAATTTATATAAGCACAATATAGATTGCTTGCTTCGAAAGCGTAAATCGTTTGCTTTGATGAAATGTTAAGCCTGCAAATCGCTTGCTTCGAATGTGTAAACAAGTCCATCTTTTCTTGACTTCCAAAACTATAAGCACCATATAGATTACAAGCCATCTCAGCCAGCAGGGGTTGCTTCCAAGCTAAAACAAATCAGATGGATGTTGCGACCGCAAGCACCAGCCAACCTGCCTGTTGATACCATGGCTGCTTTGTTTGGTGGCCGGAAAGCATGGCCGTCACCATGCTCACAATCTTTAACTAATGAAAATTATGGTTAAGAGTTAGTGTAAAAGGAAATAGGAATTATGCATAATCTGAAAGGAAGTCTGCTTCTCTCTCTGTAACACCCCAAAATTTTCAATGTCTCTCACGTCATGTATCACTCAACACAGATTTACAGTACCTGGAAAAAAAACACATAAACTCGATTTGGAACAAAATCAACTGAAGCGGGCATCCACTTGCATAACGATCAAATTACATTTTGCAACCTTCGGAAGGAACATTCAAACAGCTTGAATGTAGACTTAAATCCTAAGCCTCTGCGGATGGATGGTCTTTGTGCCAGCTCTGTACTATTTAGCCCCAACGTCATTATGCCCCGAAGTGGAGATACATAAAGTGGAAACCGGCATGAGGTTGGATTACCTCGTCGAAGCATGGGTGAACTTTACTGATTGTTACCTTCTAAGAGAGCCATAATTTCTCGTGACCTACAAAAAAGGAGAATAAAAGGTCAGTACTACAGAAATCTCACAAGAACAAAAGCAGGCAGTCCTATAAATTGCCATACTGATTTTAAAGAATACAAGTAAAACGAAAGAGAAGAAAGAAGAACAACCCGAGGCGGATGCTTATTTAATCTCTTTGTCACATCTTCATCATCGTCGTCATCATCATCTTTGTTCATAAACATTCGGTTAACTGCAGAGCTATATGATTTCTTTCCACGTTTAGATGGTTGTGTAGAGCCTCTACCTCTCCCCCTTGGAGCAGCCCTTTTCCGTCCTCTACTTGGTGGAAGAATTTCATCATTTTCCTTCAATAATTGAAACCATATTATCTTATCAAATGAATATCACAAACCCACATTGCTTTTGTTTATGGAACGTGTAGACGTGCAAAATTATATAATGGCTGACACAAGGCAAATGGAGGTTGTGTATTGGTAGACTTGGAAAAAAAAAAAATCATACGAAAGAGACACAGGCAACTGACACTAACATAAGAACAGGTGTTCAACTTTTCATTAGCTACCACTGATTTAATGCCCTAACTCAGTTAAGCAAGAAGGTAATCCATACCGAACTGTTGTCAACCTCATCAATTCCAAGTTTCCCTGACTCTTCACTCAGAGAATCCACATCATCTCCATCATCCGCAATACTTTGAACAGCGGCAGTTGCAGCAACTGATGCAGATCTGCAGTGACTATATTAGCTAAGATATTTAATTGGGAACATGAATGCAATAACTTATGAAAGCAATATAAACCAAATGCGCAGCAGACTATTCACTGCATGCAGTTCACTACTGAGAAAAATTCCTCACGAGTCATGATTTTGCATTTTCAATGTCAGAACCTGTTTTCTTGTCTAATTCAAGTCTTAAAACAAAAGTTTGTTTCTTAATAAGACTGCATAAGCATGGCATTAGTTCTTTTTCATCCCAATTGCCTCTCATATTGAGTTTATTGAACCCCAGTTGGCATCACCAACTGTAAGGGGGAAAAGGATATGATATTGATCTTTTATAACAGAAAAAGTAACAAATATAGAAAAAAATAAATGAACTTGCTATGTAAAAGCTAAAGTTGTATAATATTTAAGGGTACTAGTTGAATCAAAGCGTACTTGAAGAACCTCTTTTCATCTTGTTTTCTACTTGGCCTTTGTGCTAGACTTTAATGCTGAATCCCACACGGTGGGAGCTTATCTTACAACTATATTTGTTTTTACACATTTCTCTCTTAGCCCTATAAAGCTACTGAACAAAATGCTATTTATTAATTAATGTTTTAAAATGATGTGGTCAGTTTCAATGAAAAACCTCTGAGAATGCCGAAATCCAAGAGATGCATCGAGAGTCGTCTGCTTCAAGGTACTGGTGCCCCTGCCCCTGCCCCTTCCTCTTGTTGTAGTTTTACCCTTACCAACTTCTGAGGTGGACGTCCTGCTGTTGCGGCCTCTGGCAGTGGAT
>NC_142567.1:5637500-5712500 GCF_041283825.1 Pyrus communis
AAACTTACAAAACTATATTCTGTAAATAAACAAATCAAGTGTTCCACTGGATGAGAAGTACAAGATGGCATGATATACTGAGTACAGGAAAGAACGAATATGACGGCTGATACCAGATTATTTTCAGCAACCAAAGCCTTTATGTTTTGCTGATTTAGTTCTTCAGGGCAAAGCCGTTCAGAACCATCAATTTTAGCTACAAAAAAGATAAGAAATAAGTAACTGAAAATCTGTGAATATATGAATGCTAACAATTAATGGACTTCAGTAATAGCTCTGACTGAAATGAAATCCCCGAGTAACAGGTTGTACTGTAATAGTGATGTCTAACAGAAATTATCTAACAACAACAACAACAAAGCCTTTTCCCACTAAGTGGAGTCGGCTATATGAATCCTAGAACGCCATTGTGCTCGGTTCTGTGTCATGTCCTTCGTTAGATCCAAGTACTCTAAGTCTTTTCTTAGAGTCACTTCCAAAGTTTTCCTAGGTCTTCCTCTACCCCTTCGACCCTGGACCTCTATCCCGTAGTTGCATCTTCTAACCACAGCATCAATAGGCCTTCTTTGCACATGTCCAAATCACCGTAACCGATTTTCTCTCTCATCTTTCCTTCAATTTCGGCTACTTCTACTTTACCTTGGATATCCTCATTCCTAATCTTATTCTTTCTCGTGTGCCCACACATCCAACAAAGCATCCTCATCTCCGCTACACCCATTTTATGTACGTGTTGATGCTTCACCGCTCAACATTCCGTGCCATACAGCATCGCCGACCTTATTGCCGTCCTATAAAATTTTCCCTTGAGCTTCAGTGGCATACAATGGTCACACAATACGCCGGGTACACTCTTCCAGTTCATCCATCCAGCTTGTATTCTAGGGTTGAGGTCTCCATCTAATTCTCCATTCTCTGCAAGATAGATCCTAGGTAGTGAAAGTGATCACTCTTTGGTACTTCCTGATCTCCGATCCTCACCCCCAACTCATTTTGGCCTCCATTTGCACTAAACTTGCACTCCATATATTCTGTCTTTGATCGGTTTAGGCGAATACCTTTAGATTCCAACACTTCTCTCCAAAGGTTAAGCTTCGCATTTACCCCTTCCTGAGTTTCATCTATCAACACTACATCGTCTACGAAAAGCATACACCAAGGAATATCATCTTGAAATGTCCCGTTAACTCATCCATTACCAATGCAAAAAGGTAAGGACTTAAGGATGAACCTTGATGTAACCCTACAATTATGGGGAAGCTTTCGGTTTATCCTTCATGAGTTCTTACAACAGTCTTTGCTCCATCATACATATCCTTTATAGCTTGGATATATGCTACTCATACTCCTTTCTTCTCTAAAATCCTCCAAAGAATGTCCCTTGGGACCCAATCATACGCTTTTTCCAAATCTATAAAGACCACGTGTAAATCCTTTTTCCTATCTCTATATCTTTCCATCAATCTTCGTAAGAGATAGATTGCCTCCATGGTTGAACGCCCTGGCATGAACCCGAATTGGTTGTTCTAAACCTGTGTCTCTTGCCTCAATCTATGCTCAATGACTCCTTCCCAGAGCTTCATTGTATGACTCATTAGCTTAATACCCATATAGTTCATGCAATTTTGTATGTCGCCCTTATTCTTGTAGATAGGCACCAAAGTGCTCTTTCACCACTCATTTGGCATCTTCTTCGTTTTCAAAATCCTATTGAAAAGGTTTGTGAGCCATGCTATACCCGTCTCTCCAAGACTTTCCACACTTCGATCGGTATATCATCTGGGCCCACTACTTTTCTATGCTTCATCTTTTTCAAAGCTACAACCACTTCTTCCTTCCTGATTTGGTTGTAAAAGGAGTAGTTTCTACACTCTTCTGAGTTACTCAACTCCCTCAAAGAAGTACTCATTTCATGTCCTTCATTGAAAAGATTATGAAAATAACCTTTCCATCTATCTTTGACCGCGTTCTCTGTAGAAAGAACCTTTCCATCCTCATCCTTGATGCACCTCACTTGGTTTAGGTCCCTTGTCTTCTTTTCCCTTGCTCTAGCTAGTTTATAGATATTCAACTCTCCTTCTTTGGTATCTAGTCATTTATACATATCGTCATAAGCCGCTAGCTTAGCTTCTCTCACAGCTTTCTTCGCCTCCTGCTTCACTATTCTATACCTTTCACCATTTTCATCGGTCATATCCTTGTATAAGGCTTTACAACATTCCTTCTTAGCCTTCACCTTTGTTTGTACCTTCTCATTCCACCAACAAGATTCCTTTTGGTGTGGAGCAAAGCCCTTGGACTCTCCTAATACCTCTTTTGCTACTTTTCGGATACAACTAGCAGGGAATCCCACCTTTGGCTAGCTTCCCCCTCTCTATCCAACACGCATTGGTTGATTACTTTCTCTTTGAAAATGGCTTGTTTTTCTCCTTTTAGATTCCACCATCTAGTCCTTGGGCACTTCCAAGTCTTGTTCTTTTTTCTCTCTTTTGATATGTACATCCATCACCAACAAGCGATGTTGATTAGCCAAGCTTTCTCCTGGTATAACTTGGCAATCCTTACAAGTTATATGATCCCCTTTCCTCATTAGAAGAAAATCTATTTGTGTTTTTGACGACCCACTCTTGTAGGTGATCACATGTTCTTCTCTCTTCTTAAAGAAGGTGTTGGCTAAGAAGAGATCATATGCCATTGCAAAATCCAAGATGGCTTCCCCATCCTCGTTTCTCTCCCCAAAACCATGGCCACCACGAAAACCTCCATGGTTGCCTGTCTCCTTGCCCATGTGTCCATTTAAATCTCCTCCTATAAATACCTTCTCCGTCCGAGCAATTCCTTGCACCAAGTCTCCAAGATCTTCCCAAAATTTCTCCTTCAAACTCGTATCCAACCCTACTTGAGGTGCATACATACTAATCACATTGATGAGTTCTTGTCCTATTCCAATCTTGATTGCCATAATTCTATCTCCTACCCTCTTGACATCTACAACATCTTGTGTCAAGGTCTTGTCCACGATGATACCAACACTGTTTCTCGTTCTATTTGTGCCCGAATACCAAAGTTTAAAACCTGAGTTTTCTAAATCCTTTGCCTTAAGACCAACCCACTTAGTTTCTTGTAGGCACATAATACTTATCCTTCTCCTCACCATAACTTCCACTACTTCCATAGATTTTCCCGTTAAGGTTCCTATATTCCACGTTCCTAAACGCATTCTACTCTCTTGAACTCCACCCTTCTGTCCTAGCTTCTTCGCCTTCCCCCTTCTAATAGGATCAAAGTACTTCTTTTGTGTGTCATGTGTAAAGTTGATAGGAGCATATGCTCCCAAACAACTTTGAGTGGAGTTGTTCAAAAAGAAGTTTCTATGACCCCCTTGCTCATTTAACACTGCATCCGGCTGTCGATGGAGATACAACGACCCTTGCTCACTTATCATTGTGCTTGGGCCACACAATGCGCCACTTACGGGTGACGCCCTAGCTTTGGCCCGATTTCATTCTGGATTCATTTTCATAAGGATTCGACGTAACCTAGAAGTGCCGACTGTCGACTACCTGACGCCCTCCCCCTCCTCCTTTATCCGAACTGTCGACTACAAAACTTCTCTAACATGGATATAATTTCATTTAGTCACATCAAATTTATTACCATCATTTTCATTTGAGATATAACATAACTGTAGCTACTGTATGTGAAAGTCTAGACCAATGCCAGCACTAAGATTTAACTTGTGGCAATCTAATTTGTTAACATAATGGACCTGTGAGGTTAATATGAAGAAAATCTCATAGGCCACGGTGCACCAAGCTTCTTGTTACTCAAAAATTAAATAAGGAAATGGAACCTATAAGATAATATAAAAATAAAGAATCAACCAATGCAAAATCTACAAGTGTGATAAGTACCTTCACTCCGGCCCTTTGTTGAAGCCTTCGTAAATATAAGAATGTCTTGTGGGTTTGCAACCTTAAAGTCATTACAATAGCAGTTATTTATTTCCAAAATGTGATACTAGAAAAATCAATTAGATTACTGATATAGGATGAGTGAATGTACCTTCCCCACATACTTCTGCCCAAATCTTTGAGGATTTATTGTCATAAATTCAGAATAGTCCACCTGCCAATTGATTAAGAGAAGTTACAATGTCGCTCGGAAAGGGGGGAGGTTAGGGTTACACTGGGAAAAAAAAAAAAAGAGCATACATATGTGCACAAATACTTGTAGGTCTGAAGGCAAGACATGGGACAGAAAAAAGGCCTAGAGATATGAGAATGCATATATGAGGATCACATCACAATACCCACATCTTAAGTTAAATTGGAAATATTACCTTTATTCGGACCAATGGAAGTTGGAGCTGTGATCCGCTAACAACATTTTTCCTAGATTTCTCTATAAGAGAGTTGACCTATAGAAATTCAAATCTAAATTATTAATGTACAGCATATGCATCAGAGGATACAATACATGGAAAAGGAAAGGCAAGGGAAAGTACAACAGTCAAATATTACTTGTCAATTACACTCACCACTTTGTCCAAGTGTTCAAGAATTGAGTTTGGATCATTAGGATCAATTTCAGGTTCATCTTTTAATACAATCTGTAACAGGAAAAAAAAAAAAGGTATTCATCAAAAGTTATTATGTAGATGAAAAGGTCAACACTGAATCACCTCTGTGTACTCAAATGGCCTCACTGACGTCAAAGGAATCTTGGTTGGACGGTATTGATTCCCCTGCATAAAAGTCTGTCAGTATCCAACTAAGCGTGGGAATAGAAAGCATCAAAAGATGTTGCTTTCTGGAAAAAATACATCTAACATTGACTTATGTGCAACCTTAATTTCTAAAAGGAGCACATGCTTTGGCTTTGATTCTCCATCGATCAGTGATGTTGCAACTGAAGAACCAGGTTGTGTAATGTGAAATCCCATCCAATGTTTTAAAGAACTCGCCTCAGGGCGCGCTTAGGGCGCCCTTGAGGCTGGGCGGAGAGGCAAACGCCTCAGTTTTGCTGAAGTAGGCGAAATGCTTCGTCGGAGACGCCGAGGCGGCGGAGCCGAGCCTCAAGGCGTCTGGACGTTTTTATTTTTATTTTTTATTTTTTTAAAAACCATCCAAACCCAAAACGACGTCGTTTAGGTAAGGATTTTCAGTCTTCACCCACCATACCTTCGAATTCGACCCATTTTTCTGCCTCTGCCTTTTGCCTTCTGCCTTGTTGCTTCTTCTTCTCTCGCGCGCCAGAAGCCCAGAGGCTCAGAACACCAGTCCAGTCGCCACGCCGCCATTACCCCGCCGCCGTCACCTCAGCACCATCAGCCCAGCCCCAGCGCCGTCAGCAAGATCCCAAAGGTTAGGGTTTCTGAAATTAGAGATTTATTTTCTGGGGAAGGTTTTGCAACTTTTGCTATAGAGGGGTTAATAGTTTTCTGGGGATTTAGTTTTCTGGTTTTGCATTTTCTGGGGAAGGCGCTCTGCGAGAGAGAGAGAGAGAGAGAGAGAGAGAGAGAGAGAGAAAGAAGCAGAGTAGAAAACAGGGGACATATAGCTCACGATTTTATTTATCTGTGTGGCTGCCAAACTGTTTTGCACTTATACCATAAATTTAATGCTCCTACCGGCTGCCATAAATTGTTGCCATAAATTGGCACTTAGATAAATTGTTAGAAATTGTTAGAAATTGGCACTAAAAGGGTGTATAAATTAATTAATTAATTGTTAGAAATTAGCACTAAAGGGGTATATAAATTAATTAATAAATTGTTAGAAATTGTTGGTATATAAATTAATTAAACCACCAATGAACAGTTATCTTCAAGTGATAAAACAAGAGTTTGAAAACTGACCATAACCCTTCCTCACATATTCGTGTGGGTCTTCATCCCAAAGCCTTAGATCATTGTCATTGAAACACATAAGGGGGAAAACAATCTCAAAAAGAAGAACATTAAGTCGAGGTTGCAGCAGATTATACATGCTATTCTTTGATATACTGCATATATAAACAAATGAAAGGAGGTTAGGCAAATCATAAGTTAATTAACACAAAAAAACAACATGGTTGTTTACAGAGGCGTCATATTGAAGGTTGACAGATCCAATACAACAGAAACCACTCAACAACATAAGTTTAACAAATTTTTTTCTTTAGGGATTACAACATTATTGATTAGTCACATGAAATAAGTTCACTTCAAAAACAAGGATTTCTTTCTCAGGGGAACTACATGAAAAGTCAAGTACATTTAATAAATTGTTAGAAATTGTTGGAAATTGTTGGTATATAAATTAATTAATAAATTGTTGGTTCATTAATTGTATGCATGCATCTATTGTTTATTGTTTAGGGTATTGAAGAATATGGCTTCTTCTTCTAAGAAAGATTTTGCTTGACAATGGACAAAAGATTTGGATCCTGTCACTAAGCACTTCTATTGTGTTTTTTGTAACCACAAATGCACGGGTTCAATTTCTAGATTCAAACATCACTTGGGTGGTGTAAGTTCGGGAGGAATGATAAGTTGTAAAAAGGTCCCACCCAATGTGAAGGAAGAATGTTTTGCTAATGTTATGGGAACTAAAGAAAAGAGGAAAGCTAGTCATGAGTTGTGTCGTGGTGGTGGAGAAGAAAGTGAAAGTGTCGATATGGGCACAACAAGGACAACTTATGTAAGTAGTGGGAGTGGGAGTGCGAGTGCCACACATTCACAACAAACCGGTTCTTTTCTACCACCTGGGTCAAGGGGACCACTTGATAGGTATGTTACATCGGAAGCTCGTCAAACCACGTTGAATACACCTTTCAAAAAGAGGAAAGAAGACAAGCATCCCGAGCACTTGCCCGATGGTTCTACACTAGTGCCATTTCATTCAATGCGGCAAACAATGAATATTATGTTAATGCAATGAAATTGGTGTCCAATTTTGGTCCCGGATTTGATGCTCCTACAAGCCATGAATATAGAACTTGGATGCTCAAAGAAGAAGTTGATGATGTACAAAGTATGATGAAAGAACATCAAAAGGCTTGGAAGAGATATGGATGCACTATTATGTCAGATGGATGGTTGGATGGCAAAAGTAGATGTTTAATCAACTTTCTTGTCAATAGCCCTCAAGGTACTTGGTTCTTGAAATCGGTTGATGCATCGGCCTCTATTAAGAATAGAGATTTGTTGTATGGCTATTTGGATGACGTTATTCAAGAAATTCGGGAGGAGAATGTGGTTCAAGTTATATCTGACATTGCTTCGAACTACAAGAATGCCGGGGCAAAACTTCTGGAGAGGAAAGAGAAGGTGTGGTGGACTCCATGTGCGGCTCATTGCATTGATTTGATGCTAGAAGATATTTCTAAGATGGCATGGTTTGATGACACACTCAAACGTGCAAGGTGTATTTCAAAGTATCTATATGGGCATCAATGGGTACTAGCTTTGATGAGAAAGTACACTAACAATTCGGAAATTCTTCGTCCGGCGGTCACTAAGTTTGCCAATTCTTTCCTTACACTACAAAGCTTACAAAAGCAAAAGGAAAATCTTGTTGCTTTGTTTACCTCTCAAGAATGGTCGAAAAGCACCTATGCAAAATCCCGTGAAGCAAAGTTGGCTAAGCATCATGTGTTATATGATTGTGAGTTTTGGGGTCGAGTTTCCTTTTGCATTAAGGGCGTTCTTCCTTTTGTTTGTGTTTTGAGAGAGGTTGATTCGGAGGAGAGACCCCCCATGGGTTTTATATATGAGTTGATGGATGCCGCAAAAGAGAAAATTGCAAGCAATCTTAACAAAGTGGAGAAAAAAATATATGCCTATTTGGAGAAAGATAGATCGTAGATGGGACGATCAACTTCATCAACCACTACATGCGGCGGGCTATTACTTAAACCCACAATTTCGATATGAGGATAATTTCTCAGATACTGATGAAGTGCGAAATGGGTTGTTTGCTTGCATGGATAGGATGCTTGGGAAAGGGAAAGAACGTGAAGAGGCCGATGTTCAATTGGATTTATTTACTAATAAGTGTGGTCCATTTGCGGATTCTATGGCTATGCAAACTAGGAAAAAGCGAACACTAAGTAAGATTTAATTAGTTAATTGTTAATATCTTTTTATCATTAACCTTTAAATTACTTACCTTATTAATATTGTTTTTTTAGCGGCTTGGTGGGAGCGCTTTGGGCATAAAACACCCGAGTTAACGAAATTTGTTATCCGAGTTCTAAGCCTTACTTGTAGTGCATGGGGATGTGAGAGGAATTGGAGCACATTTTCAATGGTAAGTAAATATATTATTAGTATCTTAAGTGTCATTTTTGCTTAAAATGCTTAGACTTGAATAATAGAATTGATTTATTTGTAGATTCATACAAAAAGAAGGAATAGGCTTGAACACAAAAGGCTTAATGCTTTAGCCTATGTCAAGTACAATTTGGCTTTACAACAAAGAAGTAAGAAAAGGATGGAGAAGTATGATCCTATTGTTGTGGAAGAAATTGCCTCCGATGATGAATGGATAACAGAGATAGAAGATCCCGTTCTTCCGGAAGATCCTACATGACTTGAGGATGAATTATTGTATAATGTTGAGGCCGTAAGGAATGTGCCAACCCCGGTTTATGAAGGTGGCTCATACATTCGAGAGCCTAGAGAGTCTTCTCCTCCTCCTCCTCCTCGTGAGCCTACTCCTCCTCCTTCTCCTCGCGAGCCTACTCAACCTCAGGGTCCTATTACATACAAAAGAAAACGGGGTAATGAAGAATCCTCAAGTAGAACTAGAAGAAATGTGGAATATGATTTGGAAGATTCTTTTGATGAAATGATGAGACCTGACAAGTTCATCTAGAGTTGGCAATGAAGAGCATGATGTTGCCTTTTATTTAGATGAAGAGGATTTAGATGAATGATTTATATCTTTGTTTGTATTTTGATTTATATGAAGATGATTTGGATGAATGATTGTTTTCTTTGTTTGTATTACCTTTTGAATGATGAATTTGGGTGATATTACCTTTGAATGATGAATTTAAATGATATTATCTTTTGAATGACTATGGATTTGAATGAAAAATTGAGAATGGATGTTTATTTTACATAGTACTATTTTTTATACAATTATATGTATAATATATAAAACATATATATAAAAAAAAAATTAAATCCTGTAAGGCTTCGCCTCACGCCTCACGCTTCACGCCTAGGCTGGGCTTCGCCTCGGACGCCTCACCCACGCCTCACGCTTTTAATACATTGATCCCATCCCTGGAACTTCCTGTCAAAAACAAAATCCATGTAAAGTCCTGTAAGCCACCCTCCTAAACAAGACCAAAACTACGCACCCAGAGACAAACACAAAAGACCAAAACTACGCACCCAGAGACAAACACAATCACGCACGTACACACTCAAACTTGTACGACGAGCATGCACATGTGCAAACTGCATATATTGATAAAGCAGTATTCATTGGCACCTGAGGATCCACAAGGCATTCATGTTCATGCCCCCACACTACGAAGTCTAGGAAGCGTGGTAAAAAGTGGTCATTTATGGCATTTTTTGGGTTTGTCTTCACTCTGCAGAAAAAATTATATAACTTCATAAATAGGAACATTGACAACTTAATGTTAAACCACAACCGAATAAAATTCTGATATTAAGTCAGGAGTCCTCAATCATGATCAATCCAATCTCACACACACACACACCAAACCTGTTCTGATGAAGCACTAGAATGTTGAACCAGTCTGACACTTCCAACCCTTCTTGAGATTCAGGTCTCATCCATTGTACAGCATGTGGTGTCTGAAATATGAATAATATGTCCAACACATATGTATTTAGAAGCCTGCAAATAAACAGTCGAAGGCGAATTCTCAACATAAAATACCTGAAACATTCTATTGAGCCGTTCATCTCTAATATTTCCGAGACCATAGAGGGCCACTGATGTTGCACCCTGCAATTCAGGAGTTATGAGCCATGCAACATAAAGACAAAATATTCCATTCACCAAAAGAAGACATTAGATCCTCGCAATCCTACTATTTATTAAATCCATTTACTAACCTTCCTCATGAGAATAGGATACACAGTGATCTGACCAACACCAGAACCCCCAAGACCCATTTTCCCAAAATAGTTTACAAGGTTGCACGCTGAGAGAATATCGACAACAGAAAGATTATCCTGTCAATAACCATAATGTTAAGAAGTACCAATATATGGCACTTAAAACAGCAGTAGCAAACACATTTCAGAAAATCAATAAATATCATATAAGTGTGCGAAAGAGGGGGTCCTTGCTCCTTTTTCGGGTAATAACATAATTTTTATTAAAAAATAACCCAATTCTTCAATATAGAGATAACCATTAGCCTATTGGTACCCTCCCTCTCCATCTTTGAAACACCCGCTCTCTCTCTCTCCCTCCATCCCTCCCTTCCTCCCTTCCTCTCTTACAGGAATTGGATATAGAATAACAGAACTGGTCACATCAAAATGCAGCTTATTCCAAAATATGAACATATTTTTCTTGATATTCTGACAAGACCATCCAAATCCTTTACGAACTGTAAATCTACACTTAGAAAACACATCACTGGAGCAAAGGGTATGTCTGAATTTGTAGACAAGCCTAACAAGTTATAAGTTTCTTTCTTGTGAGATAGAAGGCTGATGAGGCTCGTAAGTTGAATCCTGTGGAAACTTGAACCCTTTTATTACAATCAACGAACTTGACCAGTAAGCTATATACGATACCAAACTTGGGTAAAAAACTCTCAAACCATGGTGCTAAAAGTGATTTCTGATGAGAAACATTGATAATGTTAAAAACAGAAATGCAAAGGCAAATACACAGTTACACACACAACTTCACCAGATAGAATCCATACCACTCCAGCAGGGTCGTCGTGATTTCCATGAATACTAAATACTGGCAATCCAACATTGAAGTGAGGATCTTCATAATTTACATGACCAAATCTGTTAGAACAAGCATGTTATTATTAACCCAAGGGCCTACATGCTTACCATATATCCCTAAAATTTTACAGAAAGGCAAGGTTTCTGATGTGAAATTGAATGCAAAAACACATCAGAGTGAAAAGATAATGTTTGTAGTCCTAAATCTTAATAGTGCAGGGAATTTTTTTTTCCTTTTGCTCAACTAGTGGCATATGAACCAAAGGTCAACTTAGACATATCATTGCAGTAAAATTTCCAAGGAAACAACAAACGTGCAGTTGATTCATAACGTACGTATTTGGAAAATTCAGAGTCTGGTCGCTAACAACTTGGAACTGCACTGGCTGATCATTGAGGCAATGACAACGGAGAATCTCAATGGCCTTAACTAGTGTTGACCTTGAAGGCTTATTCTCATGGAACAGATCACCGCCAAGAAGCAAAAAATCCACCTGATAGTAGATAAATGTCACAATGTGGTAGTTCACAGAAAGTATAAGGAAACAGTTTCAATTGAATAGAGCTTTGCAATACGCTATTTCTCCAAATCACACAAATTGAAAGAAATAAAGAAAGGGAATCAAACCACACTAGCAAACTGGTATTCCATGGTGTGAGACTACAAATACAGCTAGAAGGAAAAATTAGCTATTACATTTTTTTGTTCCGCCATTGAGCATATCTCATCAAATGCCTGGAATGAATCATGCCGCCGTATTCGAAGCGTATCACTAAGATCCTCCCTGAAAATTATTTCACTGAAGCTAAAAATAGAAAATAACATTTGTCCAGAAAATCTAGAAACATATTGCACTGAAATTTACCTTGACAAGTCACCCATACTGATAGTCGATACTCTTTAAGCCTACAACACGTCGAAACCACAGAACAGTTATGATCTTAAAACGCCCCGATTTCGACTACAATTTTATTTTACCAACACCTGCATTTCCACCGCATTATTTTTAACTCAAAACCCAAATAATTGAAAGGAAAAATATTCAGATATTCCAGTTTCAAGAAACGAATTTGCTAAAAGGTTGCAGTAAATGAAAAACCCCAACATGCAACTTTCGGTATCGAAATAATAAAAAAATCTCAATTCGAATACTGAAAACCGAAATCCAAAAACCCCTAAAACGCAGGGTTTTAGCAGCACAAGAACATAATCAGAGTAAATACGGAAAAGGAAGAACAAATAATCATAGTGAAAGTTCAATTCTCTAGTTGCTGATGAATTCTGTGAAAACAAAGTTGGAAGCAAAAATTAAAGTAGTATAGTAAGCGATTCAACGGATTCGGTGGTCAAGTACCGAGTTCTTTTCTTTTTCCTGTGTTTTCTCGGGAAACAAACAGTCGATAGCGCGAGAGATGATTACCTGCGTTATAGTGTTGCGAAGACGACTGTGAGTGCGAATGTAGAAGCTGATTCGGCGAAGCTTGGCAGCCGGGAAAAGGAACGGTGGCGGGGAATTTTGAAAGGGCGATGACGGTGGAAACGGTGAAGCAAGGTCTGTTGGCACTGTTTTCAGCGGTTTAAGTACCAAAATACCCCTGGTGATTTCAACTATTAACAATTGTGGCCTAATTTTGGTTATTCAGATGAAGAAAGAGAGTTTGTTTTGAGTTACGTACTTAGTTAGATTATTAGATATATGGTTCAGAATTTCGAAATGTGACCATTGTCCAAGTAGGTTGCTGTACAAGCAACGGTCTTCACATATACTTTGACAGATAGCGATAAAATATAATTATGAGGAAACAAACGAAGAGACGAAGCTGCATGGAACCTAGCTTCTTCGAACTTATGTGTGGCTGCTACCACGTCCCTCCCCAGTCCCCTTCCTTTCGTTTCCCCCGCAATACTACTCTTTGCCCCCACCCCTTCTTCTTTTGTTTCCCCACCTCTGTACCTAGCTTAATTAGCTCTATGTCTACAACGCTTTTTTTTCATTTCCCAAACTACCCTTTACAGTGTTACGGATTTACAACGTCGTGATTTTAATTTTCTGGTTATTTTCCCAAATACTGCAATATTTTTAGGCGGTAAAAGGAATATATGGGGATGGGAGCTACCCAAGATCACTCTCACGCAGTTATGCCAAACGGAAGCCGTACATATGTTTTATGGCAATTACAAGTTGCATATGCACCCATATATATATACACACCCTTTAACAAGAAGGATCCTCATTTTAAAAAATAAATAAATAATGGGAACATATAGTTGGATTGGCTTTAATAAAATTGTGTGGTTAAGATTAAATCACAGGCCACACAATTTCATTAAAGTCAAATCCAATGATTAAGAGGGTGTCTCTACATTTTTAGAAAAATAAGGATCCCTCTTGTTAAAGGATTCACATATATATATATATATATATATATATATATGTATATTTGCGGGGTCAATTTTGTTTCAGCATCCAATCTTTCAATATCAAATCCACAGTTTGAAAATTATTCGTTTCAACATATATAACTAAAGAAAGTTGATGTTTTATTATATAACCAATTGTAGGAGTACTAACCATTTATCTTGATAAATTTCCGACGTAGGATGTACATTTCTTCACATCCTCGCAATAAATGAAAATATATTTCGTGAAACCATGCCAACAGAGAAAGACTTCTATGCTGTGGAGAACCAAAGATGCACAGGTGATCTATGACAAGAGATGAGTGGCTATATATATGTCTTTCTTTTAGCTTTTGAGACTTGGAGGTGCACTCTAACCAAGCTTAGTAGCTAACCCTATCACAGCATAGGATTTGTGAACATGCTAAACAATCTTCGCTTCACTTCACCTCTCGAATTTTGGAAGATTATAACCACAGACAACTGCCAGGTTGATTAATTAGATCTCAAAAATGTTCAGAATTTTGTTTTTTCGTTGTTGTAAAAACTAATAAATAAACAATTATATTTTCAGCTCTTGATCCAACAATTGAACCAAAATTCTTCTCTCTCCTTTACATGGAACCGATTATATGATCCCCACACAACTGAAACAAGACATATGCATAGACTTGTGGACCACTGCATCCATTTATCACATGCTGTGTTTGAAACTATATGACAGCCAGATCAGAATGTTCATCTCTTTCCAACGAGTTGTGTGTGAGACATATATACTCCCACGGCCAAAACAGAAAACAAACGAGAGAAAATAAATTGATTCACTCAACTGATCAAAACAAAACCAAAGCTTGCAGGAATCCATGATTCAACCAATACATAAACTGAAACCTAAAACTTTATGATTTTCCCAATAACATGCACGCAAGGAAATTCAGTCAACACATTTGATAATTAATCTTCAAATCAACAAATATATAATAAGTGTATAGATCATTATGTATGCATTGTCATATGATATAGAGTAATGTTAGGTAGACAAAATTTGTAAACTAAATGATGTGTTCAATGAGAATAAGTACGTTAATCAGTAATTAAAGTAATAATCTAATCATCAACTTATATGTCATTTAGTTTGCAAAATTTGGTCTACAAATTTAATCTCCCTATCCTTACCCTATGATATATAAGAGGATTAATTTCTTTAAAAAGCTCTAATTAATTACCCACCCATCGTTAGGAAAGATGACTACTCCTCTCAATTTGATGAATAGGAGTTTTTGAATAATAAATACATATTAAATCACTTTAATTATACACAATTGTTTTTCATATTGGAGAATCTATAATCCTTACTTTCATATGGCTACCATAATACCACTTTTAACTAATTTACATTAATAAGTAACAAAATCCATTTCATGTACCACAATATACACTAGCAAATCACGTAAAGCAGTCCATACGTGATGAGATTTTATATAACGAATCACCTATATTTAACGTTAAAGATTATTTTTATTTAGTCTGCCATTTATGTGTAATGAGATACTTCTCTTAGTTTAAAAAATAAAATATTTCTAAAACATGTTGCAATTCATTTTGGGCAGGATAATGTTAATTAAATTCGTCCATGTGACCAAGTCTTGAGTATTTCAATTCCTATCACAAATATGGGCTCATCCATATCAACTAATTTCACCTAGTCGAACTCATTCTTTGTTTTGAGGGTATTGAATTAATAATTTTAAGGTATACATGACCCATATATTTATTTTTAATGGGGAAGTCATGAATTGGAAGGATTTTCTTTCTTTTTATGCTCATTCTTAGTAAGTAAACATCTCATTAAATAATTGTTTGTACCATACTTGACCAATCCTGAAACTACTGAGCACCGGTCAACAATATACCATCAAGGACCCACAAGACTTTTCCTCCAACCAGGAGGCCAATCACAGTGCAACACGTGTCGATATCAGAGGCCAATCACAACATGACACGTGTCAATGTCTGAACAAAGCTAGAAACTTTCTTCTATAAAAGGGGATCATTCTCCCACAATAATCTCTAATGTCATTTGTACTAAACTATTCACTAGAACTCACTAAAAGAGAGCTTGAACCTATGTATTTGTGTAAACCCTTCACAACTAATGAGAATTCCTCTACTCCGTGGACGTAGCCAATTTAGGTGAACCATGTACATCTTGTGTTGTTTGCTTCCCTATCTCTATTCATTTACATACTTATCCACATTAATGACCAGAGTAACCTAGCGAAGGTCATAAACTTGACACTTTCTGTTGTACCAAAGTCCTCGTCAATTTTGTGCATCAACATTTGGCGCTGTCTGTGGGAATCGCACTTATTCTTACTCTTTCCAGTTTTGTCAAGCTGGTTTCCACCATCCGTACACTTTCTTTCGACCAGGCACCCCTCTCCAACATGGGGAGCGAAGGGAGCCACATCACACAGAACAACACTCCCCCTCGCACTTAGTGCAAAGGAACGAAAGAAGTTTGCTCTTCAGGCTAAAGTCGATGAGTTAGAGGCTCAGAACAATAAGATAGCGATAAAGAATAAGATCCTCCAGGAGCAGTATGAGAAGCTCTTCAGAATGCTTCATGAAGCTAGGCATACTCAAACACACAAACTCATCGCCCCCGGGGAAGTCAACCACCACCTGGGTGCCCCCCAACACAGGGGATCACCTGCCTTCAACATGGATATCCTTAACGGGGAACGAGTTACTCATCAAGGTGTTGATCAATATGAGACCTCTCCCAACCCAGCTGCTTCGACCCGAAGCAGGAAAAGTGGAGGAAGACACCTTCTCGCAGAAAGAGTAGAAGGATCAAAAGCCGTTTATCGCGACCATTGGGATTTCTTGAGGCAACGTCGAGAGAACCCCATCCACATAAGCTCGAAGGTCAATGACCCAAGGGTTTCTGAAAAATTCGGTTCCCTCCAATGTCCCAAGCCAGCTGCCAATTTAGGGAAGGAGCGACAAGTCCTAGAGGAATATGAAGGTACCGGAAACTTTGGGGTATTTCAACAGGCTCGCCCTGGAAGTCAGTACGGTGAGTCCGAAGAAAAATCTCATGCTCATGATCAAGCTTTCCTACTTTCAAGAGGAAATGGAGACTTACGGAAGAAGGATCCAGCAGCACTTGACTTCACTCAGGACCCCATTGTCCTACAACTCCTTGAGGAAGTAAACAAGTTGAAGGCCGAACGTTAGGCCGAAATACCTGACTGGAACCAACCTAGGCCTGGCCCTCTTATAAGGAGGATCCTCAACACCCCCTTCCAAGCAAAGACAAAACAGAAGCTTGGCTTACAACTCTAAACTGGAAGGGAAGACCCGATTGAACACCTTAAACTCTTTGAGTCCACCATGGCATACCAGATGCACACTGATGAAGAACGATGTCTTCTCTTCCTCTTCACCTTCTCTGGCGTAACTCTGAATTAGTATTGCTGACTTCCACCTGAGACAGTAGACTCATTTGAGGAACTGAGGAAATTGTTTGTCTCTCAACACATGTTCCAGACAGATCGCTTGCATTCCGCAGATGACTTGTACACTATTTGCCAGAAGCCGGATGAGTCACTATGAAAGTATGATGGCCGCTTCAGCCATGAGTATTCTCGTTGCGTGGAGGCAGATGACAAGATAGCCCTTAAAGCTTTCACGGCAGGCCTACGCGATTGTTTCTTCAAGTACATGATCAATGCTAACACTTGGAAGACTTACTCTGAGGTGATGGCACAGCCTTACAACCATGCCTCCGCTGAGGCAATAACATATCAAGGGAAACTCCCTACAGCCATCCCTTATCAGCAAATGGGGAGTGGAAGCCAGATTCAACCGAATGAAAAGACCTCAACCTTCCAAACGGCAGTGACGCTTCCCCCTGCCCTACCTAATGCCTCGCCAAGTCAACAGGCGTATCATTCTCAAGGCAAGAGGAAAAACTTTCATCCTCACCAGTCTTATTTTAGTAAAAAGAGTAAGGGGCACTATCGCGATAACCAAGGGTATCGCCACGATAATGCCCGCCCCCAGACAGTCAACGCAATGGGCCAAACACGTGTCAAGAAGGGTCCTACCCCGAGGTATGAGATATACACACCCTTGAACGCCATGTGCACGGTCATTTACCCCAGTATAGCTCACTTGTTACCGAAGCCAAGGCCGAGGGAGCCAGATTATAAGTCCACGAAGAACACAGGCATGTTTTGTGATTATCATGAATATAATGGCCATGACAGCAAGAAATGTATCACCCTCCGTGATCATATTGAAGCTTTGACACGTGAAGGAAAAATTGACCAGTTCCTCCTCCACCCTCTAAGAGATAACCGCAACCAACGCCAGATAAATGTGATATATTCCATAAGCGGTGGCACACCCATATCTGAATCTTCCAACAGGGCCATGAAAAACAATGAACGAACGTTGAAGCCTGGCCACCAAGTGTTTCACATAGAAGACATTAGAAGAGGCAAGTATCAAAAGCCCAACTAGGATCCAATATGTTTCTACCCTGAGGAAGAAAGAGGTATGATCTATCCTCACAATGACCCACTGATCGTGGAGGCTCACATAGCCAACTTTGACGTAGGACGAATCCTGGTAGACACGGGGGCGTCGGTCAATATCATGTTTGCTGAAGCTTTCAAAACACTTAATGTAGCTGAACACTTACTCAATCACTCAGTTTCTTCTCTAATAAGCTTATCAGGTGACGTCATGCAACCTTTAGGGAGCGTACATTTACCCTTCGCCATCGGTACAGGCCCGTACACAGCCACCATCACCACCAACTTCTTGGTGGTTGACTGCCCAACGACATACAATCTCATCTTTGGGTGCACAGGCATCAATGATCTCAAGGCCATAGCATCCACACATATGCTGTTGATGAAATTTCTAATCCCATATGGCAACGGTTACATCAGAAGAGATCAACTTAGTGCATGATCATGTTATAACACTTCAGTCAAGTAACAACACTTGCTTGTACCCAAAGAAACACTTTCTATACATGACCAAGTTATCAAGACTAGCTCGGACAAAGCCAACTTGGACCTTCATGATGGTAACAATCAACCCGATGATCCTCGGGATGACTCTTTTACCCAGTAAGCACAACCTGCTGAAGAATTGGAGAAGGTCTCTATCTCAAAAGATTATCCAGACTGCATAGTGAAGATTGGCACTACTTTGTCACCACCCATTCGGTTGTCATTAATCTCTTTTTTGCAAGAGAACACTAAAGTCTTCGCCTGGTCATACGAAAACATCTCAGGCATCTCTCCCGATATCATTTGTCATCGCTTGAGTATTAATCCCATGACCAAGCCGGTGAGACAAAAGCGAAGATCTTATGATGCTGAACGATATGAGGCAATGAAGGCAGAAGTCGAAAAACTCAAAAGCATAGGCTTCATCTGTGAAGTCAATTATCCAACATGGGTAGCAAATGTGGTTCTTGTTAAGAAAAATCCGACTAAAGAAAGTCTCTTACTTCAAAAGATCTTGTGGAGAATGTGTGTCGACTACATCGACTTAAACAAATGATGCCCGAAAGATAGTTTTCCCCTCCTTCTCATTGATAGACTTATAGACTCTACAGCAGGGTGTGAACTCTTGAGCTTCATGGATGCTTATTCAGGGTACAACCAAATCCTCATGAACCCTTCGGATCAAGAACACAAAGCCTTCTGTCACATCCCGGCCCGGGGCGGATCACTTCCCGGGCCCGCTCCACTACCGTAGCATGATATTGTCCACTTTGGGCTTACCATTCCCTCACGGTTTTGTTTTTAGGAACTCACAAGCAACTTCCCAGTGGGTCACCCATCATGGGATTGCTCAAGCCCCCTTCTCGCTTAACTTCGGAGTTCCTACGGAACCCGAAGCCAGTGAGCTCCCAAAAGGCCTCGTGCCAGGTAGGGATGGGAATATACATTTAAGGATCACTCCCCTGGACGATGTGGGATGTCACAATCCACCCCCTTAGGGGCCCGACGTCCTCGTCGGCACAACACGACCAGGGTTAGGCTCTGATACCAAATTGTCACATCCCAGCCCGGGGCGGATCACTTCCCGGGCCCGCTCCACTACCGTAGCACGATATTGTCCGTTTTAGGCTTACCATTCCCTCACGGTTTTGTTTTTGGGAACTCACGAGCAACTTCCCAATGGGTCACCCATCATGGGATTGCTCAAGCCCCCTTCTCGCTTAACTTCGGAGTTCCTACAGAACCCGAAGCTAGTGAGCTCCCAAAAGGCCTCATGCAGGTAGGGATGAAAATATACATTTAAGGATCACTCCCCTGGACGATGTGGGATGTCACACCTTCACTACTGACAGATGACTATATTGCTATAAAGTCATGTCATTCGGCCTAAAGAATGCAGGGACGACTTATCAAAGATTAGTCAATTCAATGTTCGCTTAACAGATGGGGAAAACATGGAAGTTTATGTTGATGATATGTTAGTCAAAAGCAAGCATGCTGACCAACACATCGCCAACTTGTCTTAAACCTTCTTCATCCTGAAGAAGTATCGAATGAGGTTGAACCTCAACAAATGCGCTTTCGGCGTGGGCTCTGGAAAATTCTTGGGCTTCATGATTAGTCAATGAGGCATTGAAGCTAACCCCGAGAAGATCAAAGCAATCATAGACATGAAAGAACCAGTAACCTCAAAAGACATCCAGAGCCTTACTGGCAAGGTAACAGCCTTGACCAGGTTCATTTGTAAGGCCACAGACAAATACGCTCATTTTTTCAAAGCACTTAAGGGAAGTAAGAAGTACATTATGTGGACTGATGAATGCGCCGAAGCATTTAAGAACCTCCAGGAGTACATGAGTAAAGCCCCTCTGCTTTCCAAACCTGAAGTTGGTGACACCCTAATTGTCTATCTGTTTGTCTCGGCTTCGGCAGTTAGTTTCGTCCTCATTCGTAGGGATAATAGTATCGAACGACCTGTCTACTACGCTAGCAAGGCTTTACAAGATGCGGAGACACGATACTCCAACATTGAGAAATTAGCTCTAGCATTAGTCATGTTTGCTCGGAAACTTCGCCCTTACTTCCAAGCACACTCCATCATCGTGCTTACCAATCACCCTCTTCGACAAATACTTCAGAGTCCTGACACTTCGAGGCGAATGATCAAATGGGCAATAGTACTAGGAGAGTTTGACATCTCCTACCACCCAAAGCCAGCTGAGAAAGGCCAAGCAATTGCAGATTTCATCGCCAAATTCACTTATCCTGTTAACATTTCTCCTACACTTGAGGCAGTGACTTCATCACCCACCGGAAGCCTGGAAGATAGAACCAACATTACCAGTATGGACTCTGTATGTTGATAGTTCATCCAACCAACAGGGTTATGGAGCACGACTAGTCCTGACTACCCCCGACAAAGTGGCAATGGAGTATGCTCTTCGCTTCAAATTCAAGGCGTCAAACAATGAAGCCGAGTATGAGGCCCTTTTAGCAGGCTTACGTTTGGCCAAACACCTTGGAGTTAAACAAATTAATATCTTCAGTGACTCCCAATTGGTGGTTAACCAGGTCACGAACAACTTTGACGTTAAGGATAATTCCATGGCAGCGTAGCTTGCGCAAACATAACTTTTGCTCAAGCACTTCCACTACCAGATCACCCAGGTCCCTCGAACGGCAAACAGTCATGCAGACATTTTGGCTTGCCTCGCCTCAGCAGTGGAAGACAAGATTGGGAGAAAAATTCATGTCGAATTGTTGGCAGCATCAAGCATCATGGTTGCAGAAGTGTGCAACTTACAACAAAGGGATAACTGGATCACCCTGATTTATAAATTCTTTGCTCATGACACCTTCCCAAATGATAAAGTCCAAGCTAAGCAGATTCGATACAAGTCTACCCGCTACCTAATCATTAATGACCATCTCTACAAGCGAGGTTTTAACCTACCATACTTACGGTGCCTCACACCTGCAGAAGCGAAAATTATCGTTCGAGAAATACATGAAGGAGTCTGCGGAGATCATGCTGGATCTCGATCCCTAACACATAAGGCTTTTCGCCAAGGATATTACTAGCCAACACTCCACCAAGATGCCATTTGAATATCCCGCTCATGTGATAAATGTCAACACTACGCAACTATTCATCATTCCCCTCCCGAACCTCTTACTTCTATGATCATCCATACGAAGTCTTCTATTTTTACCTCAGTAATGGTTGCCAAGGGTTCTACTTCGGCCCACTTTGTAAAGTAGTCAACTTTTGTAACGATTGCATAGCAGACCTTGCCCTTCCCATCCGGATAATTTGATGTTACCTCGAGTTACTGCATGAAGGAAAATGTTAAACGCAAGAAGAAACTACAAATAGCAAACAATGCGAACAATGGATACATTACAACCTACAGTCTGGAAGTGAGTGAGAACACGTCGCTCAAGCGTGACACCCCTAACATGCTCCCAATCATTATAAAGAAAGCACCAACGATTTTTCCAAGTGCAATACGCCTTTTTCTTACTAAAGACAATACGCTATCTCTCACTCCGACATGCACACTCGGCATACCCAGGGCATGCTTTCACTGGGCGCATCTTATAGCAATAGCACCACTGATGGAAGGAAGGCGCACCTAACCCACATTCCATCCAAATAATATAAAACCCGATCAAGGTATCCCAAAAACCAGGATTGAGTTCCTCATACGCATATCCAATGAAAGATAACATCCGTTGCAACCAAGGGTGCAAAGGCAACTTCACCCCTAAGGTCAATAATATTTGGGAATAGAACATTACATGACCTTTGGGCAGTTCAGAGGGCAATTCTTCATGATGTACCAAACGCATTCCTACACTGCTGGGGATACTACATGACTGCCTTAGGGCTTCAAGCTGTCTTTCGCTATCTAACAAGTTTTTCTCTAAAAGGTCCGCTGTGAACTCAGAGCGAAATATGGGTATGGCATAAAAAACAACCCCCCTCACCCACTGACATGAAGGAGGAAGAACCAATATTGGCTAAGGTTTGACAATTGCGAAAATCATCCAACGTTTCTTTGGTACAAGACTCCAACAACGGGTCTGAAGACTCCAACATTGCAAGCTCAAACCTAGAGCTAAAGCTAGGGGAGCCCTTATCACTAGGACTTCCAGACTCTGCCATCTACAACAAACAGAAACAAACTCTATCACTACATGAAAGATCGAAACATAAGGAAGTTCCTAGGGCATGAAGAAAAACTCAACCAGTTCATCATGTTCTTAACCAAAAACATGAACACTCAAACAATTCAACAAGAATGAAAGCATGCGATCTAGTAGAGAAGACTACCAACCTGAAAATGGTGCAAAGCAATGCCGAAATCCCTCTCAACCAGAGAACACTCCGTCTTCCAAAATTACTACAAAATGAGCAAATGAAGGCAAGGTAAAGAGTGGAGACTTATCCTTCTTATATAAGTTCAACAGGACCAAAGAAATTCAAAATTCAAAATTCAAATTCAAACCATGAGAAAGCCCCACGTGGAAAGTCTTCAAACTTCCACACAAGCTAGGGAATTTCAAACTTCACATTTTCCGTTCCCCCACTTCAAAAAAATTAAAAAAAAAACAAAAAAAAAAGGGAAAAGAAGGGGAACACAACAACTTCATCAATGGAAGACAACTACAAATGTTAAAAGCCTCACACACTCTTGATCAAGATAGTGTGAAGCAAAACCAATTTATGGTGCCAACAAAAGCTTCAACAAATGAAGGGCAACTACAAATGTCAAAAGCCTCACACACTCTTGATCAAGATAGTGTGAAGCAAAACCAATTTATGGTGCCAACAAAAGCTTCAACAAATGAAGGGCAATTACAAATGTCAAAAGCCTCACACACTCTTGATCAAGATAGTGTGAAATAAAGGTCCACCTACAAAGTTTCACCCTTCAACCACAAAACTTCAACTACAAAACTTCAACCACAAAGCTTCACCTACAAAGTTTCAACCATAAAGCTTCACCCTTCAACCACAAAACTTCAACTACAAAGCTTCACCTACAAAGCTTCACCAAATGGAGAGCAACTACAAATGTCAAAAGCTTCACATTCTCTTGATCAAGATAGTGTGAAGCTAAATCAAGTGTGGTGTCCTAAAATAGCTTCAATCATTCAAGCTATATACCCAAACAAAAACCCACAAACAATACACCTTACCTATTTACTTATATATGCTTCCAAACTTATTATAATAGAGTAAACAACAAGTCAAAGTTTCACATTTAATGGTGAACAAAAGTACAAGAAATCCACCAGTAATGAAGGAGCTACAAAAACTGGAATCTCCCCCAAACTAGAAATCCAACCCAAGCAACCTTTCTCTTTCTCTCCCTCTTCCATCCCCTTTTATCTATCAAATTTCTGCAACTTCTGCTCTTCTTCAATGGAGCTGAATTTTGGACATCTTATAGTCCTTGAGCAGATGAACAACTTTCAAGAAGTAACTGTTTCTGTTTAAGCGACGGAAGTTAGAGTATTGAAGATCCAAACATGACGGTCAGATTTCTGCAAACTTCAAAGATGCCGTAGTGTTTCGAAGATCTGGAAATCTTTAACCGTTAGCTTGTTCTGAATTTTTGATATGTTATAGAAGAAAGGATGATAAACAACTTTGATGAAGAAAGTATGTTGATCTGAACAAGATAAAGTGGAGTTTCAAAGCCCACAACGGGTCTGACGGGTTGACAGGAAAATAACGAACAGTCACTTATCATACCTGAATTTCTGGAGTTGTACTGCTTCGATGGACCTCAAATTTGGATATGTTGTAGTACACGAGTTAAGGAACAACTTTCATGAAGACAACTTTGTGATTTGAGCTATAGACGATGGTGTTATATTGAAGAGCTACAGAGGAGAACAATGGAAGCTGCGCAGAAAGGGAGAAAAACTGAGGAAGAAGGCACGGGTGGTGCATTCAGACAAAACTAGGTTTAGAGCAGGCCTTGGGCCCTGGGTCCTCAGGCCAACAGTCAAACAATAGCCTAAGAAGGGTGCTAGTCTTGCATTTCACAACAAAGACACGGGCCTCCTCTTATTCTTTGGGCCTAGCAACCTTAAAAAAAAAAAAAAAAAAATGTATATATATATATATATGAAGGCGGAATTTTGGGTAATCACTTAGAAAGGAAAATGGTGAAGTTTTGTTTGGAAAATTGCCTACTAGCAAGACACCTCCCTCGTCAACTCCCTCGACCGGAGACTTGGGGGACTCCTACCATATACCACTACACCTTGGTACTCATAAATTTCATGACTACTCAGTGCCTTGGATTTTTCAAGTCCCCAACCGAGAAGTTTTCCTCACTCGGGAAATTAAAGGAGCATTATTTCAACATGCATGATCCACCCACGAAGTTTTAACATGCAAACTTCAACAAAATAAAAAAAAAATTCAAAGAACTCAGTGAAGGATGCCTTAGTGTATTTAACACAATATGTTGAATAAAGTAAAGTTTATTTATTGATATCTTCGATAAATTACAAACACGTGCATACACATTAATCAAAACAAACAAACAGGAGGGGGCCTTCACAAAGGTTGCTCTGGAGAAGCGGCAAAGCCCCAGAAATAGGAGGCACTAGAGGGTGATTATTTGAAGCCTCAGTACTGGGCAGAACCCCAGAAAGAGGAGGCACCAGAGGTTGATCATTTGGAGCTTTAGTATGTGGTACAGCCCTAGAGGACGAAGACAGAAAATGCTTTTCGAACAAACTCACAAACCTTTGATGATCACTTAAAATCTGACCCTCGGATTCCTGTAACTGGTCAAGCTTTCTCTTCGTGTTTGTAGCGTAGCTATATGCGAGCATGTGCAACTGTTTATTCTCTTGATTAAGCCCTCTGATCTCCTGTTTGAGACTTATCACCTCAGCCGCCAACGATTCAACTTGGCGGGTTCGAGCAAATAAGCGTTGGGCCATATCAGACATTGAACCTGCACATTGAACACTGAGAGCCAGAGAATACTTAACAGCCAACTCATCAGACCGCTTGGAAAGTAGTCTGTTGTCTTTAGGAGTGAGAATATTCTTGGCCACCACCGCAGCGGTTATGTCATTCTTCATCACAGAGTCCCCGATGATAAGGGGACCAGTAAGAGATAAGAAAGATGAGCGCCATATGTTATCTTGAGGAGACATGGCTACCTCTACCACAGCATTCAAGTCCAAACGACGGTCGGACGGGCTAGACATTTTCAGAAAGGATGAAGAAAAAATGAGGTATAGTAAATCTCAGAAGTATGAAAATAAGGGAAAAATTCATACAAGTAATAACTTTCTAAACGTACTCCTTGAACTTAATTGGTGCCCCTATAAAAGAAAGAGCCAGATCTTCAACAGGGCTGCTTGTTCAAAAATCAAAGAGGCACCACTCTCCGAATTTCGAGAAACGGATTTCCTGAGTAAAAATTTATTAGCAATCTTCACACGCAACATCAGTTCCTCAGATACCAAGGACAACTTTGCCAAAGAACTCTGATAAAGTTAAGACATGTAAATTTTGAAAGTCCAGCTACTTTACTATTACCCAGAAGGGTCAAGGAACAACACCACTGCTTGATAATTGGAAAATCCTTATGTGTGTCAACCTTCGCGCTCCGTGGCAAAGCAGACTTGCAAAAATGCCCAATCTTTCTTCACACCCGAGAAAGCACTCCCAACAAGATTGCTTGCCCAGAAATCGAAGAGGCACCGCTCTCTAAATCTCGAGAACCATAACCCCAACAAGATTACTTGCTCAGAAATCGAAAAAGCACCGCTCCCCGAACTTCGATAATCGGATTTCCTTGGATAAAATTTGTCTACAATCTCCACACGCAACATCAGCTTTCTGGATATCATAAACTACTTTTTCAAAGTGCTCTTACAAAGTTAAAACACGTGAACCTTGCAGCAACCACTACATTGCTTTGACCGAGAAGGGTAAAAGAACAGTATTACTATTTGTGGGAAGAATTCCTATATATGTCGACCTTCATCCTCAACAGCCAAGCAGACTTGCTAAAAAATGCTCAACCCTTCCTCACATCCGAAAGGGCACTCCCAATCTAGCCTATCAAAATACTCCGTTTTCTTCCCCCTCGATAATACCTCTGCCAACTAACCACATCAAAGCAAGAATATCTCATATCACCAGGGTTGAAAGCAAGAGTATCCCATATCATGCTTTTTCCCTGTCTTTTCCTTTGCCCTTACTCTTACCTGCAGGGCAAGGAGAAATAATGCAATCAGTCGGAACCTGAAATCAAACTTCCGATCTGGGACTGATTACCCGGAACCTTTGCCTGGTTGCTTGCCTAGCATTGCTCTCGAGTACTCATCCTCAACTGTTGTCAAGGTCACAAATTCCTTCGGTAAATACCGCATAACAGTTGGTACGATATTGGCTCTTTACACTGAAGCTGCCAAGCATGGATGAATCGTTGGGAAATAATGCTCTGAAGTACCATTTAAATGCAAAGGTTGTGCACCATTTCTGTTATACAAAAGATTAAAGCAGAAGGTTCAACAACGAGCTGGAATAAATCACTATAACACGACACCTTTCTTGTAGAACTGCACAACCCAGACGGAAGAGTTTAAGTCAAATCCAAGCTCAGCATCGTTGCCCTTATTAAAGAGATCGAGAAGCCCTAAAAACCTTTTGCTAGCACCATCGTCGAAGAACAAAGCCTCGACATACCACATCCACTACTTTATCAACAGCAAAAGTATCCCATATCATTAAGATCAAACATACTCCAGATTTGACGGAATTGTTTTGACCCTCAAATTCTGGAGCTAACTCGCTCATTTGGAGGAAACTAGAAAACCCTCCAGCCCAGTTCAAGAATACACCTGTGAAAAGTCAAGTACAACAAAGCACGTGCCGATTCGTCCGTCTTATCCAAAAACAAGAGTACCTCATATCATCTCTTCTCCCTGTTTCTTCTCTTTATCCTTGTTGCTGAATGAGAGACAATGAGGATAAGCACAATCAGCCGGAACCCAAGACCAACCTACCGATCTGAGACTGATTGCTTGGAACTCTGATTGCTTACCTTGTCTGTCACCTCCTTCGGCAGATCTCCTTGCTTAAAGACGTAGGAGACTCCTACTATATAGTTTGTATCGCACTTGACCAAACCCAAAACTACAAGTAAGCTTCAAATGAAAATGATACATTACCTTGCGCGTCAACGCCAACTAAAGATACCACACCTAGATGAAGGAAAAGTACTTCCAAGAAAAGATGCCACATCTACTTACAGGACAGAGAAGGCAAATGAAGGCGACACCACACTTCGGTACTTGGAAGTTTCGTGATTACTCAATGGCTTGGATCTTGCAAGTCCCCAACCGAGGAGCTTCCTTCACTCGGGAACTTAGGGGAGCACTGTTTGTACCATACTTTACCAATTCCGAAACTACTGAGCATCGGTCAACAGTATACCGTCAAGGACCCACAAGACTTTTCCTCCAACCAGGAGGCCAATCACAGTGCAACACGTGTCGATATCAGAGGCCAATCACAACATGACACGTGTCAATGTCAGAACAAAACTAGAAACTCTCTTCTATAAAATAGGATCATTCACCCACAATAATCTCTAATGTCATTTGTACTAAACTATTCACTAGAACTCACTAAAAGAGAGCTTGAACGTATGTATTTGTGTAAACCCTTCACAACTAATGAGAACTCCTCTACTCCATGGACGTAGCCAATCTGGGTGAACCACGTACATCTTGTGTTGTTTGCTTCCCTATCTCTATTTATTTACATACTTATCCACACTAATGACCAGAGCAACCTAGCGAAGGTCATAAACTTGACACTTTTTGTTGTACCAAAGTCCTCGCCGATTTTGTGAATCAACAATACTCTTAGCTGCTCATGGAGTGATACTTACATACAACATCGTTTATATGCTCCCATGTGTCTTTTTTTTTTTTTTTTTTTTTTTCCTTTTTGCATTTCAAGTGACCAAAGAAACTAAGGTCATCTACAATAGAATGCCAAATGGAGGGATATAGTCTTTTTGATTAAAAACTCATCTCCAATGGAGGGCAAAAAAATTAGCTCATATTGAAGTTTGTTATTATCTATTGAAAAAAAAAAAAAACCATGAATTAAACTAATTTATGAAAGAAAATGAATGAGTCAGGTTTATGATAGGAGCATATTCATGCGACTTAAATGGCTTGTTCTCGTACATTTACGTTATGTTTCTTTAGTTATTTTAGTCCTTTATGCTTCTTTTGTGTGTTTTCAGGATCATAAGACGTGTATTGACGAAATGATGCATTGTGGAGTGTTTTGGGGCCTTTTGGAGCACTGTTGGGCTAAGGATGGATAGCTTATGCTTGGAGCCCAAGTGTTGGATGAAATTGAAGGCCTTGTATGCACTTGAGGACACAAAACAATGGCCCTAACCCAATTACATAACACCTTGCCATGGGCTTAACACAAACACCATTCCTTGCCATGCAAGGGGGAGCAATTTGGGTCCATTTTATGCACTTAAACCTTAGCCCAATTCCACACCATTGCAGCCAAATCCATTCTTTGCCATGCACATTCACCACCAATTCAACCACATGCACTTATTCCTCCATCATTGCACAACATTGCAGCCACATGCACCAAAAACACCCAATGCCGTGCACTTCCCTTGCCATTTTCAGCCATCACACTTCATCATTGCAGCCACCATTCACCCTAGTTGTCAATCACATACTTTCCCATTGTATAATACATCCACATGCATCTTTAACCAACAAACAAATCAGCCACAACACTCAAACACACTCAATGCCGTGGGGTACCATGCAATTCCAGCAATTCCAGCTTTCCAACCTAGCCACATTCACATGCATTCACTCATAATCATTCACCAAACTTGCAGCCACATTTCCACCTATTCCTAGCTGTCATGTTCCCTCTCATTTACCTATAAATAAGCATGCATTGCAGCCACAATTCATTGATTCCATTCACAACACAACACACAACACAAACACACATCCTTTGCCGTGCATCACCTTCCATTTTGTGCAGTTTTTCTCCTCCATTGCAGCCACTATCCAACCATTCCCCACTCCATTCCACATACACCTAAAGCCCTAAACATCTCCTTAGACCTTGTGCCACAACGAAGAGGAAGAGAAGAGTGCCTAAACGTTCATACAATTCAAGTTTGAGTTGTTGGAATGTTTAGGTGTTTCTTTGATTTCAATGTTTAAATTCAATTCTCTTTGTCTTGTACGTATGAGGAACTAAACCCCCTTTAGCTAGGGGGTGATTCGAAACTATGTTTATGCTTTCAATATGAATTGATTACCTTTGGTTGGAATTTCATAAGTTGTGAATTCAATTTGTTTAACCGTTTGATTGATAACTTATTTATGTATGTTTATTGAGAGTGCACGCTTAATCTTCATGCATGAATATGACGCTAGAATATAAGTGAGTTTCACCTAATCGTTACGAACTTATATTCACAAGTAGTGAAGGTTGCTTATAAACAATCGCGTTAAATGAATTCTTGGCACGAGTTTCATGCTCATCATAGTAACGAATGCCTCGTCAACACTTATAGTTTTCACGTTGCTTAATGATCTTTGATTGTATCTTTATTGTGCTTTTCACGTAAAGGACTTTTGAAGAATGTTGTGAATTGCGTTGCGCAAACCCATCCAATTCATTAACTTAAGGAAAACTTGACGGTTAATTTAAGCGGACCTAATTAACCTAGGGTGTTGAGTTTCATAATTTATCGAAAGACCAACTGAAAATCATTTTTTATGCAAGTGTAACATGTGTGGAGAAGAACCCCTTGGCTATTCCATCATCCATATTTTTATCACATTCATATTTACGTTTTGTCCTTAATTATAATCTTTTCATTTAATTTAATCTTGCCCAAACACATTTCCCCCATATTTCGTTGAGTCTTAATCATTCATATTTGTTTTATTTTTGTGTTTTTAAGTATTTGAAGTCGTGTGTACTTGCTTTGCGTTTTTGTTAAGAAGTTAAGTGTTTTAAAAGCTAGTTTTATTTATTTAAGTCAAGTGTTTAGCACCCCTAGTTAATCCCCGGTTAGAACGATCCCTACTTACATCATTACTACAATTGTCACAAATAGGGTTTAATTTGTGTGCGTATAAATCTCGCATCAAATTTTGACGCCGTTGCCGGGGATTGGCAAAGTTGCTAATCCCTTGTCTTGAGTCTTGTTTAAATTGTTTAGTTTCTGTTTTGTTTTAATTTTTTTTGCACCGTGTGTATGTGTTTTGTTTTTTTTGTGCCGTGTGTGGCAACTTGTTTTCTTACTTGTGCCAAGTCTATTAAGTTGGTTACTTATCTTGTTTACTTTTGTGTGTAGGTACTAGTTTATGACCCGTAGCTCACAACCTGTTCGTGAGCATATCTCCGACTTTGACGGTGATTTCGAGAGGACTTTGAGAAGGAACAAGAAATTGCAAGAGTCTAATCCTCCTAGTCCCGAACCTAAAGTAGAAGAGGAAGCCACGGATTGGGTTAAAGAGGAAGTACCAACCATGGCCGTGGACAATCGAACCATCAAAGAGCTTTCTGCCTCGGGTTTGGCCAATGCAGCCCTTTTTTGCATTCAATACCCCGCGGCTGCCCAAGGCAAGACCGATGAATTCGAGTTGAAGTCAAGCTTGTTGCACCGCATTCCGAAATACCATGGGCTTTCCATGGAAGATCCCAACAAGCATCTCAAGGAGTTCGAGGTTGTTTGTTCGAGCATGACACCCATAAATGTCGATGGGAACATTCTGATGATGAAGGCTTTTCCATTCTCTCTTGTGGAAAAGGCTAAGGATTGGCTTTATGAATTGGCACTCGGGACCGTTACTTCTTGGGAGAGCATGAAGAGAGCGTTCTTGGAGAAGTTCTTCCCTACTTCAAAAGTCATTCTCTTGAGGAAGAAAATTAGCGGAATCCAACAAAGTCAAGGAGAATCTTTTCCGGCATACTACGAGCGTTTTAAAGCCCTTGTTGCATCATGTCCTCAACATCAAATGAAGGAGGAGCTTCTCCTTCAATACTTCTATGAGGGCCTTCTTCCCATTGAAAGGCAAATGCTCGATGCTTCGGCGGGAGGTGCATTGGTGGACAAAACACCTATGGCAGCCAAGACCCTAATTGCAAACCGTGCTCTAAGTGCACAACAATATGAAGGACTTGGGCAAAGGGACCCCCCACGGCAACAAGTGAATGAGGTAAATTCTCAATCCGACCTTCAAACTCAAGTAACTAATCTTACTTCTCTTGTGTCTCAGATGGCCGAAGGAATGAAGATCCAAAGTCCAATTGTATGTGGCGTATGTTCTATTCAAGGTCATCCTTCAGAAAAGTGCCCTCAATTGATTGAGAATGGTGGGTGGGAGAGTGCAAACGCCATTGGATTTCCAAGCCAAAATCAACCAAGGAATGATCCATATTCTAATACATACAATCCGGGTTGGAGAGACCATCCAAACTTCAAGTGGAGGGAGCCTCAACAACCTTACCAACAAAGAGGCTTTAGGCAGCAACCCACGGGGTTCTACACCAAGCCATTCGGCTCCAATTTAAACCAAGCACAACCTGCCCAAAACAATCAAGGTACGTCGTTGGACAATGAAACACTTCTTAAGATACTTACCAATTTGTCTCAGGGGCAAGAGAATCAAACCAAAGCCATGCAAAACCAAGACAAAAGGGTGGATCACTTGGAGAAACAAATTGGGCAAATTGCGGAGTTTGTAGGACAATTCCGAGACCAAGGCAAGCTCCCTAGCTCAACAATTGTCAATCCAAATGGAGGGTTCGAATCTGCCAAGGCAATCATGTTGAGAAGTGGTAAGGAGGTCGGAACCACCCCAAGGCCGTCCAAAACAAGTCAAGAAGAGGATATGTTGCTACAAGAAGAGGAGGAACAAGCAAAGAAGGCCACGGCAAGGGTGAAAGAAACTTTGCCGCAGCCCCCTATTGTGCCAAAACCGTCCAACACGCCTAAGGTAAGTCCAAATTCGACTTTGTCAAGTTCTATTCCACTAAATGTGCCATTTCCTAGCAGGTTTAGGCAATCAAAGAAGGAGGAGAGTGAAAATGACATTCTGGAAACCTTTAGGAAAGTTCAAGTCAACATTCCGCTCCTTGATGCAATCAAGCAAGTCCCTAAGTATGCCAAGTTCTTAAAAGAGCTTTGCACAACGAGGAAGAGGATTTCAAACAAGGAAGTGGTCCAGGTAAGTGATAATGTGTCTGCAGTGCTACAAAGGAAACTACCACCTAAATGCAAAGATCCGGGTAGTTTTACAATTCCGTGCGTTATTGGTAATACTAAGTTTGAACAATGCATGTTAGACTTAGGGGCTTCGATTAATGTTATGCCATATTCTATTTATGCATCTATGAACTTAGGTGAGCTTAAAAATGATGGTGTGATAATTCAATTAGCCGATCGTTCTAATGCATATCCAAAGGGTGTTTTGGAAGATGTTTTGGTACAGGTTGGTAACTTGATTTTTCCAGCGGATTTCTACGTGCTTGACATGGAGGACTCACCCCACTCCACCCCATTGCCGATTTTATTAGGGAGGCCCTTCATGAAAACAGCCCGCACCAAGATAGATGTGTTTAAAGGAACTTTAACGATGGAATTTGATGGGGAAGTCATTGATTTCAATCTTTCTGAAAGTATTAAATTTCCTAAGGACGATCATTCTTGCTTTTCTATTGATATAATTGATGATTTGGCGCAGGAATTTTGCGATTCTTTGGAGAGGGATACACTTGAAACAACAATTGCACAAGGAATTGGGCAAAAATCTGGTTTTGCCGTGCCTAGAAGTGTGGAAGAGGCCGAGACAGTGGCTGCCCTTGAGTCACTACCTCAACACCACGGTAAGCCTTCTAACCCAATTTCAATTTCAGTTTCCACTAATAAGTTGTTACCCTCAGTGATTCAGGCATCCACTCTAGAACTTAAAACATTAACGGATCATCTCAAATATCAATTCCCATTCAAAGATCAATTTTATACCGTGGGCTCCAATGGGGAATGAGCATACCATCGTCCGGCTGCAAGACGATAAAGAAAGCGCTAATTGGGAGGCAACCCAATACAAGTTTAAAAAAAAAAAAAAAAAAAAAAAAACATGGCAGAATGATGAAGCCTTCACAAAGGATGTTTACGTGAAGCCCCACTACGAGGCATCGGAGCGGGAGGCATCGAAGCGGGAGGCATCGGAGCTAGATCATTCGAGGCCACAATACTTGGTGGAACGCTGGATGACCCAGGAAAAATGTGCCTCTGGAAGAAAGCCGCAAGCCTGTGACAGTCACTTTGAATGCGACCATTGGATTCTTGCAGCTCATCAAGCTTCCTCTTCATGCCCGTCGAATAGTTGTTTGCAAGCACATGCAAACTTCTATTCTCATACTTCAGCTGCTTGATCTCTTGCTTGAGATTTTCCACCTCTGCCATCAACGATTCAACCTGACGAGAGCGAGCAAGTAGGCGTTGGCCCATGTTGGACACAGAGCCTGCACATTGAACACTGAGAGCGAGGGACTCTTGAATGGCCAACTCATCGGACCGTCCTGAAAGCAGCCTACTATCATTAGGAGTGAGGAGGTTTCTAGCTACTATCGTAGCTGTTGTTGCATCCGTCATCATGAAGTCTTCACCTGTAAGAGGACCGTTAGAAGATAAAAAAGAAGGGCGCCATACATTACCTTGACGGGGCGCAACCGGATCGCTGCTGAGACTCAAATCTAAGCAAAGGTTCGATGAGTTAGTCATTTTTCAAAGGTGTTCAAAGAGAAGGGTGGGATGGAGTAAATTTTCAAAGGGCCGGAGACGATTCTCAAGAATGGGAAATCTTCAGAGTGTGCATGTTGGGGTGATCGATACCGCTATAAAAAGCCAAGCGACACGACCACCGATTCAAAAATTCAGATTTTCCTGCGTGAAGTTCGGCGACGCGTTCGCGGCTTTTCAGAAAACGCGTTCAACTTTGTCAAAAGATATCTGACAAAGTCGAAAACAAGTGGAGGCCATCATCGCAACTACACATCTTTAGCCGACAAGCGCAAAGTTCGGCGACGCTTTCTCTGCTTTTCAGAAAACTCGTACAGCTTTGTCAAAAGTGGCGTTCGTTCAGAAATCGAAGAGGCGTCGTTCAGAAATCGAAGAGGCGTCGTTCAGATATCGAAGAGACGTTTGTCGACAAGGGTAAAAAAACAGTACCACCACTTGCTATTGAGAAATCCCTATATATGTCGACCTTCATCTCTTATGGCAAGGCAGACCTGAAGAAAATGCCCAACTCTTCCTCACCTCTGAGGGCGCACTCCCAGCAAAGTCTTTCGAAATACTCAATTTTTTTTTCTTCCCCAAAGATGATACCAGATGCCTGGAGTATAGATGACCCAGGAGGAAACGGTAGATTGAAGCATGTGCTGATTCATTCACCGCTTCTTCAAAAGCAAAGGTATCTCATATCATCAAGGTCAAAAGCAAAAGTATCTCATATCATGCTCTTTCCCTGTCCTTTTCTTTGTCCTTGTTCTTACTCGCATGGCAAAGTGAAAGAAGCAATCAGCCGGCACTTGGAGTCAGTCTTCCGATCTGGATCCGACTGCCTGGAATTTATTCCTGGTTGCTTACCTAGCGTTGCTCTCGAGTAGTCATCTTCAACGGTTGATACACTTCCAGAGAAGGGACTACTCCTGCAAAGATTGAACAAAGAAACAGATAAAAGGGGTAAGCTCAGACCTTCGGGGGAGACCAAAAGAATCCTGCTGCCCAGTTCAAGAGTAGCACAAAGGAAAATCAACGAGTGGAGGAGACCAAAAGAATCCTCCAACCCAGTTCAAGAGTAGCCTGTGGAAAATCAACGATGGGAGGAAACCAGTTCAAGAATGAGCCTGTGGAATCACCAACATCAAGCCTCAATGCAATCAACAAAGAGAAGATGGAATTTACATTCCACAACCAGATTTGCGTCTCTAAACTCTTCTCTTTGTTATTTACATTATGCCATGTTTAGTGTGTTTAAGTTGCTGTTTTTATGTTTAATTTTGTTTGGTATGATTTTAAGCTTAAAACATTAAGGACAATGTTTGATTTAAGTGTTGGGGGGGGGGGTAACTAAGTATATTTGATGCAAATTCGTGGATTTTATCACCCTTAACTTCAAGTGTTGTTCCTTGCTGTTTTAAAATGTTTTTAAGCTGTTTTAGAGTGTTTTAGTATGTTTTGTTTTTATAACATGTTTTGAAAAACCTAAAAAGAGTGTTTTGAGTAGTTTTTGTGTGTTTGTGTTTTAGGGTACCTTCCAACACAATGATAAGGATTTGGTTTGTAATTGCATGACTGTTAAAAAGAGTTATAAACATGGAGAAAAGTTTGATTTACTCTTGGTATATGCTTAGTTATGGTTATAATGTATGACTTCACATGCAATCATAAAAGAAAAATTCGTTTTTGTAACATGCTTGAAGGAAGGAACTCATACAAACGCTACAACCTTGTGAGACTTGAGCCTAAACGTTCTTTGGAGAGTTATAATCTGTGATTCTTTGTTTTCTAAAGTTGTTGCATGATCTCATTATTCTTTGCTTGGTTGCTACTTAGAATGCAATTGTATCATGATAGAACTAAATGCTAGAACTTATATCCGTTTCATTCAAAGCATGACATTGAATTGCATAACATATATCAAGATGAAGTTGTGTAGTTGCCACCATAGCCAAATATCCTTATTTCCCATATTACGTATATATTGTAAGTTTTAACCCCATTGAGCCTCGTTTAGCCCATGTTCTTTGTTAACCCATATCATCTCACCTAGCCTAGATTATGACCATCCGTACCCTTGTTCTTGAAGCATAGTAAGCATGACGGAAAATGAATTCCTTTTGATTACATTATGCAAGAAAATGAGTGTGGGGGAGTAAAAGTTTGTTCTTAAAGTTTTTATGTATGTTTTGAGATTCAAAAGAAAAAGAAGAAGAAAAGAAAGAAAATGAGTGAAAATAAGTAAGAATGAACTCACAAGCGTTGATGGTTGAAGAAAGGGTCCAAAAAAGTTGAATATGGCCCTAAGTTTTGTGTGACTTCTCCTTGGGTGTTCAAAGATGATTTTTGCGTTCTAAAGGGAATTCTAAATGTCTAATTCATTACTTTGCTCACTATTGCTTAAAGAACCTTTGTTTTCCATATCCTTTCTTTGTTATCCAAAAATCCCAAGCCCCAGTATAACCCGTGACTTCAATCTTGAGTGTTATGTATTTCAATTGTGGAGTTTGAACTTGGTATGAGCGTATGGTGTCACTGGTTCTCGCATCTAAGTAGTAGCATTCCATTCATGAGATCATATCTAAACATGCTTATTAACTCCAGAAATTGCTTCCTTTGAAATACATATATGTGAGTATTCGTTTTTATGTTTACATCAATCTTCTCACATATAACTAGTTTAGGGTGTGTAGTCAGAAAATCTGAGTGAAAACAGAGTGCATATCTTGTAAGGAATTGAGCAAATTCTCTAAGGCATGTTACTACATTCAAAACATGGTTTTAAATGCTTAATTGTGAACTAATATGTGGTGACTATGATTAAGTATGTACTTAAGTGTAAGGATGATCAAAATCTATGGGAATGATGATTTTTGACATGTCATGTGCATTGGAAATCCCTGAGGCAACGTTGGAAGGTTTAAGATTGTTTGGTTTGTTTCGTTTCGTTTTATTTTGTTTTTCTGTTTTGCTCGAGGACTAGCAAAAGCTAAGTGTGGGGGTATTTGATAGGAGCATATTCGTGCGACTTAAATGGCTTGTTCTCGTACATTTACGTTATGTTTCTTTAGTTATTTTAGTCCTTTATGCTTCTTTTGTGTGTTTTCAGGATCATAAGACGTGTATTGACGAAAGGATGCATTGTGGAGTGTTTTGGGGCCTTTTGGAGCACTGTTGGGCTAAGGATGGATAGCTTATGCTTGGAGCCCAAGTGTTGGATGAAATTGAAGGCCTTGTATGCACTTGAGGACACAAAACAATGGCCCTAACCCAATTACATAACACCTTGCCATGGGCTTAACACAAACACCATTCCTTGCCATGCAAGGGGGAGCAATTTGGGTCCATTTTATGCACTTAAACCTTAGCCCAATTCCACACCATTGCAGCCAAATCCATTCTTTGCCATGCACATTCACCACCAATTCAACCACATGCACTTATTCCTCCATCATTGCACAACATTGCAGCCACATGCACCAAAAACACCCAATGCCGTGCACTTCCCTTGCCATTTTCAGCCATCACACTTCATCATTGCAGCCACCATTCACCCTAGTTGTCAATCACATACTTTCCCATTGTATAATACATCCACATGCATCTTTAACCAACAAACAAATCAGCCACAACACTCAAACACACTCAATGCCGTGGGGTACCATGCAATTCCAGCAATTCCAGCTTTCCAACCTAGCCACATTCACATGCATTCACTCATAATCATTCACCAAACTTGCAGCCACATTTCCACCTATTCCTAGCTGTCATGTTCCCTCTCATTTACCTATAAATAAGCATGCATTGCAGCCACAATTCATTGATTCCATTCACAACACAACACACAACACAAACACACATCCTTTGCCGTGCATCACCTTCCATTTTGTGCAGTTTTTCTCCTCCATTGCAGCCACTATCCAACCATTCCCCACTCCATTCCACATACACCTAAAGCCCTAAACATCTCCTTAGACCTTGTGCCACAACGAAGAGGAAGAGAAGAGTGCCTAAACGTTCATACAATTCAAGTTTGAGTTGTTGGAATGTTTAGGTGTTTCTTTGATTTCAATGTTTAAATTCAATTCTCTTTGTCTTGTACGTATGAGGAACTAAACCCCCTTTAGCTAGGGGGTGATTCGAAACTATGTTTATGCTTTCAATATGAATTGATTACCTTTGGTTGGAATTTCATAAGTTGTGAATTCAATTTGTTTAACCGTTTGATTGATAACTTATTTATGTATGTTTATTGAGAGTGCACGCTTAATCTTCATGCATGAATATGACGCTAGAATATAAGTGAGTTTCACCTAATCGTTACGAACTTATATTCACAAGTAGTGAAGGTTGCTTATAAACAATCGCGTTAAATGAATTCTTGGCACGAGTTTCATGCTCATCATAGTAACGAATGCCTCGTCAACACTTATAGTTTTCACGTTGCTTAATGATCTTTGATTGTATCTTTATTGTGCTTTTCACGTAAAGGACTTTTGAAGAATGTTGTGAATTGCGTTGCGCAAACCCATCCAATTCATTAACTTAAGGAAAACTTGACGGTTAATTTAAGCGGACCTAATTAACCTAGGGTGTTGAGTTTCATAATTTATCGAAAGACCAACTGAAAATCATTTTGTATGCAAGTGTAACATGTGTGGAGAAGAACCCCTTGGCTATTCCATCATCCATATTTTTATCACATTCATATTTACGTTTTGTCCTTAATTATAATCTTTTCATTTAATTTAATCTTGCCCAAACACATTTCCCCCATATTTCGTTGAGTCTTAATCATTCATATTTGTTTTATTTTTGTGTTTTTAAGTATTTGAAGTCGTGTGTACTTGCTTTGCGTTTTTGTTAAGAAGTTAAGTGTTTTAAAAGCTAGTTTTATTTATTTAAGTCAAGTGTTTAGCACCCCTAGTTAATCCCCGGTTAGAACGATCCCTACTTACATCATTACTACAATTGTCACAAATAGGGTTTAATTTGTGTGCGTATAAATCTCGCATCAGTTTACTCAATTGAAATTGGAAATAAAATTAACAAATACAATCACTAATTCACCTAATTATCGAAACAAAGAAGACACAAACAAAGGTATAAGCACCTAGCATTTTTCCTTATTTAGTGAGAATATAATTGTGATGTCTGCAACTTGTGCTTGTAGGTTTTCAAGAAATTGAGCAAATATCCCCATTTGGATGCTTGGAATTCTTGAAATTTTGGCTCAACTCGAATTTTGTAAAGCAACATCAATGACAGTGTCGGGTCCGACTTGATGCATATATGGTTTGGGGTAATTGGTGAACTGTCAAACAAGTATTCATCACCCTGTACAACTCAGTAACCAAAAATTCCAGAGTGGATTTAACCGGAGGGCAATCTGGTAAGTTCACAATCAAATTTGTCATCACCCTCTCTTCCCCCTGCCTAATTCACTGGTTCCTTCCCATCTCTCCAATTATTGTTGTCCTTTACGCGAACACATATCATTTCGAAGCTGCTCATCAGAACTCGTACCTTAATTCCTCCCATCCCATTACTCATAACCATGCCTAGTGAGCAAGAAATTTCTCAGACTTCTTCACGCATGCATAACTACATCTCCGACGATGAATCTGAAACTGAAGATCACGAAGACCACGAGGTACAAGAAGACGACGAAGAGAGTGATGGAAGTAGTACATCTCATGGAGGAAATTTTGAGAACTGCTTGTACAACAACATGTGTTCGTCGCGGCAGAGGAGGAGGCCCGGTTGGTCACTTGGCCAAGTTCTCGACCCAAGAGCGAAATGGATTCAAGAATGGAACAGGGTTTTCCTCCTTGTGTGTGCAACGGGGCTCATCATAGACCCTCTCTTCTTCTACGCCTTATCCATTAGCCAGAGCTGTATGTGTCTGTTTGTGGACGGGCGGTTCGCCATCACGGTGACGGTGCTCCGCTGCATGACGGACGTGTTGCACTTGTGGAACATGTGGTTGCAGCTGAAGATGGCCAAACGCTACTCCTTCACGGCCATGGTTGGTGAGGATGGTGGAGGAGCCAATGGGCTGGGCGACACTAGTCCAAGGTCTGTGGCTCTCAAGTACTTGAAGTCGAAGAAGGGGTTTTTGTTTGACCTCTTTGTTATTATCCCAATACCCCAGGTCAGAATTCACTAATTAAATTTTAGCCAAAATTTGAAATAGGTCTAATTTTATAGACTACCTTTTGAAATAGGTCCAATTTTTAGTGATTTTGGACTTTTGAAATAGGTCCAATTTTTAATTACTTTGGATCCATTTCAGAAAATCTCATTCTTTAGTCGATGCTATTACAACACACAAAACTAACATAGTCACTTTCGCATGTATGACTAATATTGATGGTCCCACATGACGGAAAAATTTATCTCCATGACTATGAGTGTGTGAGCTTAGGTGGAGTTGTGTGAATTTAGCATGTCTAAATATAATTAATATTGTCACTTAGTACTAGGCTCTGATTGTATTCTTCTTCATTTATAAGTGAAAAGTTTTACATTCGATTCTCGTCAAAAACGAATTTGAACTGCATTATTCCTTACCCATTATGAGGCTTAGCTCACTTCTCATCCCCTTAGTTTGTTCAAAAATTTTGTGGTGGATTATTAAAGGTAATCGTTTATTAATCATCATTACTATGTTTATTAATCATCATCATTATCTTTCGTCCTTATTTTTATTTTTTTTCTGTTTGCTGTCCTTGTTGTGATAATTGTCGTGGGTTCTCTCCATATCATTATCAAAGATATGCGGTCCGTTTGTTTAAGGTTTGCTGCCTTTATGCATACAGCACACTGCATACGTATTTTGCAGAGAGGAGAGGTTGTAACATGTGAGCTATGTAATCTCTACGTATCCAGAAAAAAGATAGGGTGGTGTTATACACACACTCACTTTTACTTTCCGCGTACACCTCTCAATGTTCGACCATCGGATTGAATGAATTAAAGATAATCAAATGACAGAAATTAACAAAGGGTGTGCGAAAGGTAAAAAAATGTATGTGGATAACAAGTTAGCAACACTCAAAAGGGTATAGAGTAAAGACAACGTAAAACATATACATAAAACAGTTTGTTTTTCTTTGCACTATAATTTTGAGCCCCAAGATCTTTTTATTTAAATCCTAACATGTGGCGCTATATATACACCCTCCTTTTAGTTTTCTTGTGAGTAATACGCGGAAAAATTCTTGTCTAAAGCATTTGGTTTGCTTAAGAAATATAGGGTCCTTGTTTTTCTTTATTTGTTATGATTTTTTTTAAAAGTTATGATTATGGCATTTAATCATTAATTTATTTATTTATTTATTTATTTATTTATTTTTAATTATTTATTTATTTTTATTTTTTTTTAACAAGTAGTGGATTGCCTTAGTGGTTAGGACTTTTCTCAATAAGGCACTAACTCTCCCACCTCATTTTTAATGTAGAATGTGACTCGTATTAAAACTTATTTATTTTGGAAAAAATCAACACGAATATGTTCATTTTCCAATACTGATAAAACATTTTATGTAGACCAAATTTGCCATGCTGCTCTTATAAAAAGGAGACATTTTTTAGGGACGTTTTGATATAAACGCCTCATTTTTAAATGTTATAGATTAAACATCTATTCATTTTGCAAATTTGATTAAATATTTTCCCTACAATTTTAATACTTTAATTTTATTTCATTAGAAGTCTATTCAAGTTAGCATTCCTTTTTTTCCTCCTATTTTTATGCATCTCTTATTATGATGATTTAAGATTTTTTTTATTTTTTATTAAAATATTTATTTTAGTAAACTAAATAGAATGTAACAAAACTCGTTGCTAGGTACATTTGGTTATATCAGTACATTTGATTATAATGGTACATTTAGTTACTTGGTACATTTGAATTTTTGGTCCATTTGGCTTCTTGGTACATTTGAATTTTTGGTACATATAATTTTTGGTACATTTGAATTTTTGGTATGTTTGTTTTCAAAACATAAGTTTTATTACTTTTGTCCTAATAATGAGGAATTACCTTCATTAATTATTTTTTTATAGAAAGAGTCGTTAACAATGTAAAAGTTTAAATTACTTTAATTAATTTTTTAATTATTTATAGAAAGAGTCATTAATCAACAGACAATAGCCTTTTTGTTAATTCAAAATTATATAATTTATTGTTATTATTTAGCATTATCTACAATAATAAGGATTTATCTCCGGTCAACTAAAAGTTGTTCCAGAGACTTATCTACCAGAAAACAAGACTATCTAGAGCATTGTGTGAATCAAACATATTTTTAAACATTCCAAAAAGATGAATATTCATTTTAATATAGTTTATAATTGGGTACGTTTTAATTTAGGGTGGGTATGTTTTCGTTTGACGTCGGTATGTTTTCATTTAATGTTGGTACGTTACCATTTGGCATGGGTGTACATTTAGATTTGAAAAGTTTAAATTTTTAAACTTAAAAATAGTTGAAATTATTTAAAATATATAGCAGATATTTAAATGTAAATTAATTTCAATTAATCTGAAGTAGTTCAAGTCTAAGTATCTTAATCAAATGTTTCAAAAGCTTAATAAAAAACTCAAAAAGCATAAATGTTTAGTCTATAAAAGTCTAAAATGAGGCATCTAATTCTAATTTTCTCATTTTTTTAATATTGAAGCTAGAGTAAACTTGATATAAGTTCAATTTGTGAGTTATTATTGAGTTTGATCCACTTTGTTGGGTTAGGTTCATTTACTGGTTATCCACATCAACTTTTTTTATATATTATCTTTTTGTTAAATTGTGATAAATGTCATCCCTTATTTATAGGTTTATCTGTTACCCAATTTTAAGATTAAATGTAAGAATTAAATATTGTTTCTCCTTTTTCCTGCTCCTAATTCACATCTCATTTTTTCTACCTCTATGACATGTGTTAACTAGTCGACATTGTAGATTATATATATATATATATATATATATATATATATATATATACACACACACTAGTATGGATTTATAAATCTATGGAAGATGGAATTTTTTAAAAACTATTTTCATGGATGATAGGCAGATTAATTTTTATTTATTTTCATAGATATTTATATCGCAATTTAAATGTATTTTATCAATCTGTTGGCATAGGGATCATATATGATGACATATCAATTTTATTCTAATTATTTTACATAATATTGGTTAGATTTTTATATTTATATATTCAAATTAAAATTTTGAGAGAATATGCATAAATTAAAATTAAGGAACTGGACTAAATTCAACAACAGCTCAAATTTTTTGGACCTGAATCAAAGTACCCCTTGAAACGAAGTGTTTTAGCTAATTTGTATTTCAGATAATATTGTGGGTGGTAATTCCTTCGCTATTGGAGAGAGGATCGGTGACCGTAGTGATGACAGTGTTCTTGATGTTTTTCTTCCAATATCTCCCAAAGATCTATCACTCTGTCTGCCTCCTGCGTCGGATGCAAAATCTCTCTGGCTACATTTTTGGAACTGTTTGGTGGGGGATAGCCCTCAACTTGATTGCATATTTTGTCGCTGCCCATGTAAGTATTCATCTTCCATAAATCCCACCGTCTCTCTCACACTCGATAGTTTGTTTTATATATATAGGGAGTCTAACTATAATTTAAGATGGTAATTTATTCATATGATTTGATATGTTATATTGTTAGATTTTTAATTAGGTAAACTAATGCTTAGAGGTTTTAATATTGACAGTTTATTAATATAACATACTAAAATAAGGGAGAGTTTGCAATCCTCGAAATCAATTTAAGTGTGACAGTCGCATAATGTCTTACAAAAATAATAGGTGATATAGTTTATATTTCATGAACATAAGTTATAATTATAATAAATAAATATAGGTATTGTAATATGAGTAATTTGCTAATATTAGGTGGCAGTTTGAAGAAGGGATTTTTTTTTTCCTTTCACAACAAATAATATTGAACCCACAATATATATCTGACAAAACAAAATACAAGGTCTATAACATTCTCTTTTTTATGTAAAAATGTGTTGGATTTTCGATCCATGCAGGTAGGCCATACGTCTAGGGTTTTCGGTGGGTGAAAAGTAGTCCACTTCAACCCCACAATACAGAGAAAAATAAGATCAAGAGCATTAACAAAATGTACCCAAGGCATGAATGATTAATCATGAATTGAGAACAAGAAGAATTTGTCCAATCGTGATGTATGTGATTGGAAATCGTTCTCAACGTGGAGAGATTTTTTAGTATGATCAGCACATGAGATAATACATCATGTGTTACTATGCAAATAGTGGAATATGTGTGTTAAAAACTTAATAACTTAAAACATAAAATTTTCTACCACTTACATAAAAACACGTGATGTACCATCCGTATTCTCATCAGAATAAAAAATTTCTGAATGGGGGCAAAAAGTTGGACCTTCTTTTTAAGCATTGTCTCACCCACTCGTACTTCACATTTTATATCCGATTTTTACAACTAGAAACTAATAATCAAACACGTTTGCTCTCATCTTAAAAACCTTTTATTTCTGATCATCATCATATTGTATAATCAAACAAAAGTAACGAATAAAATTAAATATAAACATGAGAGAAATTCACTTCAAATATAGATTAAGAAAGTTTAAGGTTCTCTAATTATATTTTCTGAGCTAATACTGTTTCCAAAGACATCTTCTTCAAAACTCTAAACATAATTTGTTTTTATAGTCATTCAAATTAAGTACCATTGTTTAGTGTTTATAGTTTAGAGACTTAATTAAGTTTAGGGTGGTATCTCATTGATGGCTCGGGCCCTTCCCGGAAGGGAGCCTTCTTTGCCTTCCACCTAAGCTGCACAGGAAAGGCCCGAAGCCGCCACACGGGACACACTTGACTTAAACATGTTTAATTATATTTCTCTATTTCTATAATCTGATGTTAATTTGCAGGCTGCAGGAGCATGTTGGTACTTGTTAGGAATCCAAAGGGCAGAGAAATGCTTGAAAGAGCAATGCAGAGAAACAAGTGGTTGTGGCCTCAGAATATTAGCTTGCGAGGACTCTATTTACTATGGAGCGACAAACACTCTAAGAGAAGCAGCGAGATGGAGACTAGCCTGGGCGGAGAACAGAAAAGCACGGTCGACGTGCTTAGACAATGCCGATCATTACGATTATGGAGCTTATTCATGGACTGTTCAGCTGGTCACAAATGATAGCCGATTGGAGAAGATCCTTTTCCCCTTCTTTTGGGGCCTAATGACTCTCAGGCAGTATTCATTTTCACCTCTTTAGTTCCCAACTTCTTAGTTATTTTTATTGGTTTTTTTAGCTTTATTAACCTTTGTGTTAAGTGTTAAATGATTGAATTATATTTAATTATGTGCAGCACCTTTGGAAACTTGGAAAGCTCAACCGAGTGGTTAGAGGTTGTTTTCAACATCATTGTTCTAACCAGTGGGCTGCTTTTGGTCACCATGTTGATAGGAAACATAAAGGTAAAGAACTTTGCAAGATTTTTAGGATTTATCGTTGTCGAACTATGAACTAGGACACATTTAGACATGATATCGTCTTGTCAAGAGTCTTTATTCATATTTTGATAACATAATATGTACGCACAGGTGTTTTTGCATGCCACAACATCCAAGAAACAAGCAATGCAATTGAAGATGAGAAACATAGAGTGGTGGATGAGGAAGAGGCAGTTGCCTCAGGGGTTTAGACAGCGGGTGCGAAACTACGAGCGTCAGAGATGGGCGGCCATGCGTGGCGTAGATGAATGTGAGATGATCAGAAATCTCCCTGAGGGCCTCAGGAGGGACATCAAATACCATCTTTGCTTGGACTTAGTGAGACAGGTACGTTTCTGTACACACTGCTAATCTAGATTGACTTTAGTCAAATAATGGTTAGCGCCAGCCTCCATATAACTAAAGTTGAGCACCTCTATGTACAAACATTACTACATGGGTGCATGCCTGGTAGTTATTTTTTATAATATCAATAGAATATATAGAGATAAATCCGTAGTTTTTGAAACTTGTTTCAGGTGCCATTGTTCCAACATATGGATGATCTGGTTCTTGAGAATATTTGTGACCGCGTGAAGTCTCTTATATTCCCGAAAGGAGAAACTGTGAGTTACCAATATGACTATTCTTTAATATAACTGTGCCTGTGGCATATGACAATTTATCTAGCAAAACTCATTCTTCATTCTTCATTTTGTTGGATTGGAGGTTCTAAGTTCAAATCTCATAGATGATAATTGTTGGTTAAAAAGAACTGTGACCATACTCGTGGACCTTATAGTTTTAAGTGCAACTTAGGCCACACTCACAGCAAGAGACCTTTGATTCTAGCAAGAGACGTTCGATTCTAGTTTAACTCTATTACACGCTCATTGAATGATAACTTTCAAAGTAAAATGTGGTAGCATTAGTACATAGAATAAAATGGTTAGTCCTGCCTTTTCTTTACGCAATTCAAATTTTAGCAGTAACCTTTATGTGCTTCATACAGATAGCTAGAGAAGGAGATTCAGTTCAAAGAATGCTGTTTGTAGTAAGGGGTCACCTTCAAAGCAGCCAAGTTCTCAGAGATGGTGTGAAAAGTTGCTGCATGTTAGGCCCTGGCAACTTCAGCGGCGATGAGCTTTTGTCATGGTGTCTCGGAAGGCCCTTTATAGAAAGACTACCACCGTCTTCCTCCACATTAGTCACTCTTGAAACCACAGAGGCATTTAGCCTTGAAGCTGAGGATGTGAAATACGTGACACAACATTTCCGTTACACATTCGTGAACGAAAAGGTTAAGAGAAGTGCAAGGTACTACTCGCCTGGTTGGAGGACTTGGGCTGCTGTAGCGATTCAGTTGGCTTGGAGGAGGTACAAGCACCGTTTAACGCTGACTTCGTTGTCCTTTATAAGGCCTAGGAGACCTGTGTCAAGGTGTTCTTCATTGGGAGAGGACAGGCTCAGATTGTATACGGCCTTGCTGACGTCTCCAAAGCCAAATGATCAGGATGATTTTTTTGATTCATTATAGAGATCAGTCAAAGGCTGTGTGCGTTGTGAAGTTTGGTTATGTTATAATTGTTGAATTGCAACTTGTCTTGGCCCAAGACAATTGATCCGGCCCATACACAAAGAAAGATCCATGCACATGCTAGGGAGTTCTAGCAAAGTTCAAGTTTGGTAGAATGCATGCATAAATATCTAAGGTTTTTTGTAGAAAGATCTAGAACATTGTAAAAATGTGTGGTTGTTAAGCATTAGCTAGAAAGTTCTAGCAATGCCAAAGTTGGCAAACCTTGTCTATAAATAGGTGAGGTGGTAAGCTATGTGATGTAACAACCAAGAGAGCAAGTAGTGAGAAGTGAGAGTGCCAAGTGAGAAGTGAGAAGAAGCAACAAAGCTTGTAAGAGTGTTTGAGTGTTTCCTCTTGTACTAAGTTTGTGAGTGAATAAAAAATCTTGTGTAATACTTTGAGTATTCTTTCTTTCTCTTGCCTATCAATTCCGCTACATTGCATTCTTATTTGTGAGATAAACATCTCCAAAATAGTGAAGTCTTTTTAAGTCCCAACAATAATGTCTCAATTTTGTATAAATAAAACAAAGGAAGGCCATGATATTAATGGTGTCTTGGGTAATAATTAAGTAAGTACAATTATGAGAATGTAAGGGGCAGTAATAATTAAGTAGAATTATTAAAATCTCTATTAGCATATAAATTTTCTTCAACCAAAACCATATAAACAACATCCTTCAGTCTCTAGCTATTGCTGTAGACCAGGTGCAGGCATCATTAGTTTTAGTTTCCCTCTAGCATGCACACTTATAGTTAACTGTGCTGCCTCTCGCTTAAACACTACTAAGGCCCTTCATTTTGGCATACGTGTATAGGGTTGGTTTCAATTGAATTTCTCACTACATTCAATGCATGCATGTAAGAAGAAACGGATGCCAACGTTCAAATTATGAAGTTAAGGTGGAGATGGATCAGTCATCACGAGGGAAAGTAGGATCATAAGCGATAAGTTTCCTTCACACTACAAGAAAAACATAATTTGACAACAGGCAATGAACGTTGTGAAAGACCTTCGACAACGCGCATCAGGATGTTATATATCTTGATGTTGAGAACAGTTTGGAACTTTTAACAACATTTACCAGACGTTGTGGTAGATATCTTATTAAAGTTTATTTTTGGCAACGTTCAGAAAAGGTTGTCGAAAACATCCGCGTACAACGACTTAAGAACGTTGTGGATGCCTTTTCCACAAACCTATTAATTTGGACGTTCTCATTTTAGGTAGGGTTCCACAAACCTGTTTGGACGTTGTCATTTTGGGTAGGGTTCCACAACGTGTACATGATATAGGGAACGAGTCCGTGACATTATTTTTTTTTTTTTTACATAATTTTTTACACTAGTTTTTGTGGGGTCCACTTCGTAATGTATTTCGACAAGTTGAACCATCTATTTTTTAGTCTTCCCTCAAAGATCATGTCTACCAAAAATCACTCAAAATTTTAAACCATATGACCCTTAGGTTAAAGGTTTAGGGTTTCTTTGTACAACCGTATTCGTCAATTTTCTTCACTACAAATGAATGTCTTAATGATTTTGGAGTTGTCTAATTTTTTGTAAGGATGATCTATGAATGATGTTCTAAAAGATAGATGGTTCAAATTGTTAAAATACATTACAGTTATAATACTTACTAATTTCTTAATTTTTTGAAATATTGAGATTTTTATTTTGAATCATCAATTTTACTAATTAATTTCTTCCTGTTTGTTTTAAACAAACATTGTTTTACAACAACTATCTCTGCATCCAATGTTTATGTTTGGGGATTCAGAGTTGCTTGAAGGATTTGACCATGGAGTGGGATTCTAATTCTAGAATCGTAATTAGATCTGTTTTCTCTTCTGTAGAGATTTTTAGCTGGTTAATGCATTTATTTGCATAATGACCATATATATATATATATACACACCACATTTGTAACATTTATCTTTACTTTAGAATAGGTATTATTAACTGGTTTTTTTTAGACCAACTTTTTTGATTTACTTTTCTCATAAAATTTACTAGCTAGTATCAAAATTCCTGTTTTCGTTTTTGTATTTATAGTATCTTTTACTTGAGTTTTTAGTGGGGCATTTTTCTATTCATTTCTTTCTACTAGAGGGAGCAAAGGGGGGTAGACCTTATTGTTCACAAAATGCTCCTAACTCATATGTAGCAATTTTTTTTTAATTTATCTTTATTGACTTGTATAGTTATTTTCATATCAATAATTAGTCCTTGTTTTTGGATAATAATAATACTAATAAGGGTAAATTATATAAAACTACTTCAATTATTGGGTCATTAACATTTTCATACCTCGTCTTTAAAAAGTTTCAATGTCATACCTTATCTTCGAATTTGTTGCAATGTCGTACCTTTCATCAGTTATCTGTCAATTGTTAAACGCTGACGTGGCATGAGGGTGGGGTCCACTTTTTAGTAAAAAAATTAATTAAATATGAACTTCAAAAAAAATAAAAACCCAACCAAACCAAACCCAGATCCCACCACCCGCGGCTCCCCCACCCCCCACCCCCCCCCCCCCCGGCGGGCGCCCCCACTTCCTTCTACCCCCACCCAAGGCCAACCTGCAACCCAGAAAAAGAAAAAAAACAAAAAAAAACCCATCTTCATCTTCCCCGACCCCCCTCCCCGGCAACCAACCCCTTTCTTCCCCCTCCTGTTTTCCTCAAACCCACCGCACACCCATCCTCCACCTCCTCCTCTGCACCCACCCTCTTCCCTCCTCTACACACCCCACTCCTTAAATATACACACCCATTCCCCCCCCCCCCCAATTCAAAACCCCCAGTTCGTCTTCCCCCCACCCGAGCCCAACCTGCAACCCAGAAAGGGGAAAAAAAAAAAAAAAATCCCCTTCTTCCTCGACCCCAATGAAGCAGGAAGAGGAGGAGATGGAGGAAGAGAGGGCCCGGGGGTGGGGGGGGGATGGGATTTGGGTTTAGGTTTCTTTTTTTTTTTTTTTTTTTTTTTAATTATTTATATTTAATTATTTTTGTAATTGAAAATGGGTCCCGTCACTTGCCACGTCAGCATTTCAATGGAGGAATTGACAGACAACTTACGGAAGGTATGAAATTGTGACAAATTCATAGATGAGGTATGACAGTGGAACATTTTAAAGACGAGGTATGAAACTATTAATGACCCAATAGTTGAGGTAGTTCTGTGTAAATTACCCTAATAATAATGTTTCCATAAGTAAGGATATTATGAGATGATAACATCTTCATTAACAAATACTTGTCTAATTTCGTGGGCAATAATAGGTTTGATAATCCATTGATAAATTTTTCTTTCCAAAATGATTGATTACTATCTTTCGTAAGCATTATTCTAGACATAAAAACATTTTTATCCACCTAAAATCACTTAAAGTTGGGCATATTAAATTACTGAGTGGATCGTGTATTCTAGAGGTGACGTTACTTGCGTTCCCATAAAATGTTCTATTGTTAAAAATTAACTTGTGGACTGTGTCTAGGACTCCCATTCCAGTTTCCCTACAAGAAAGACAGATGTGGTGAAAGATTCCCTCTTCTTTTACACTTCATGGCTAAATACAAGGTGTCATGGATCTTTAAAATAAGGGATATTATGTCAGTCATGATGAAGAAGTTTTTAGGGTCATTTTAGTCAAGTGATTGGACAAATTCAATCAATAACGAATCCTCGACCAGGTCCTCAAAGAGTTCCCTTAAGTAATTTATGGTTCCTCCAACACAGTTACTCTCAGAGATTTCCCTTTCCTCTTCCCTCCAAGGAAGGTCAAAATCAGCTTCCTCAAAAGGAAAGTTAGCTTCTGAACTTGCAAATTTAGCTCACCAACTACACCAAATAGCCAGTTAGATTCTGAAAATGAAGATGATTTGTCTTTAGACTCTTCAGATGCTTTCTAACAGAAACCAGCCACTACAGTTAAAATTAAACCATTAAAAGAAGAGTAGAAGTTCAGAGGGACAAATTGTCAAGACAATCAAGACCCCTACAAGTAAACTAAGCAGAAGTTAAAATTAATTTTTGGTGACCACTATTCATCCAAGACATAAATTCAAATAGTAATCCGACAAAGTACTATTCATCTACATTGCCATAGTGATGCCAATGATCATTCCGCATGCAAGTTCAACATTAAACCGACAAGATATCATTCATCCACAGTGTCGTTGTACCAATAATATTTACTCCACATGCAAAATCAACAGGCAAAATACAGATCATTTAGACATACCACTATTCACGAATGAACCAACAATCATCCAGGTCGTGCTTCCACAGTCACTTCGTGATTCTAAATATATGAAAGATTCCCTCTACTTTTACACTTCATGGCTAAATACAAGGTGTCATGGATCTTTAAAATAAGGGATATTATGTCAGTCATGATGAAGAAGTTTTTAGGGTCATTTTAGTCAAGTGATTGGACAAATTCAATCAATAACGAATCCTCGACCAGGTCCTCAAAGAGTTCCCTTAAGTAATTTATGGTTCCTCCAACACAGTTACTCTCAGAGATTTCCCTTTCTTCTTCCCTCCAAGGAAGGTCAAAATCATCTTCCTCAAAAGGAAAGTCAGCTTCTGAACTTGCAAATTTAGCTCACCAGCTACACCAAATAGCCAATTAGATTCTGAAAATGAAGATGATTTGTCTTTAGACTCTTCAGATGCTTTCTAACAGAAACCAGCCACTACAGTTAAAATTAAACCATTAAAAGAAAAGTAGAAGTTCAGAGGGACAGATTGTCAGGACAATCAAGACCCCTACAAGTAAACTAAGCAGAAGTTAAAATTAATTTTTGGTGACCACTATTCATCCAAGACATAAATTCAAATAGTAATCCGACAAAGTACTATTCATCTACATTGCCGTAGTGATGCCAATGATCATTCCGCATGCAAGTTCAACATTAAACCGACAAGATATCATTCATCCACAGTGTCGTCGTACCAATAATATGTACTCCACATGCAAAATCAACAGGCAAAATACAGATCATTTAGACATACCACTATTCACGAATGAACCAACAATCATCCAGGTCGTGCTTCCACAGTCACTTCGTGATTCTAAATATATGAAAGATTCCCTCTACTTTTACACTTCATGGCTAAATACAAGGTGTCATGGATCTTTAAAATAAGGGATATTATGTCAGTCACGATGAAGAAGTTTTTAGGGTCATTTTAGTCAAGTGATTGGACAAATTCAGTCAATAACGAATCCTCGACTAGGTCCTCAAAGAGTTCCCTTAAGTAATTTATGGTTCCTCCAACACAGTTACTCTCAGAGATTTCCCTTTCCTCTTCCCTCTAAGGAATGTCAAAATCATCTTCCTCAAAAGGAAAGTCAACTTCTGAACTTAGAAATTTAGCTCACCAGCTACACCAAATAGTCAGTTAGATTCTAAAAAGAAAGATGATTTGCCTTTAGACTCTTCAGATGCTTTCTCCTAGAAGCCGGCCACTACAGTTAAAACCAAACCAGTAAAAGAAGAGTAGAAGTTCAAAGGGACAAATTGTCAAGACAATCAAGACCCCAACGAGTAAACTAAGCAAAAGTTAAAATTAATTTTTGGTGACCATTATTCATCCAAGACATAAATTCAAACAGTAATCTGACAAAGTACTATTCATCTACAGTGCCGTAATGATGCCAATGATCATTTTGCATGCAAATTCAACATTAAACCAACAAGATACCATTCATCCACAATGTCGTCGTACCAATAATATTTTCTCCACGTGCAAAATCAACAGGCAAAATACATATCATTTAGACATACCACTATTCACGAATGAACCAACAATCATCCAACTCGTGCTTCCACAGTCACTTCGTGATTCTAAATATATGAGGAATGCAAACAACCAGTTTCATGAAACTAATCTCAATGTAAGAAATCATTCATTGTTTCTAATGCTCTGCGGTCAAAGCTCCAAAAAGATTAGTCTTCTCCAAAACAAGAAATTGGTATCTAATTATATATCTAAAAAAACTGAAAAGAACCTAAAAGAGTAAAGGGGCAGTTTGATCCATGTCCAAAAAATTCACCTGTTTTCGGATTGGGTCCAATTTTATTTGATTTTTCATTACACCTATTTTGCCCCTTGAAAATAAAAAATATTTAAATTCTTTATTTTTGAATTTAAAATTTTAAAATTTTGAATCTTCAAATACCTTTATCTATCCATTTTCTAATTAAAAACATTTTAAAAACACATTACAACCAATCTTATAAGTTTATCAAAAATTAAAAGAAATGTTGTCGAGGTAGATAAAAAATTTGTGATGTAGGTAGATAATATTAATTAATCTATGGTATATGTCACATCCCGGCCCGGGGCGGATCACTTCTCGGGCCTGCTCCACTACCGTAGCATGATATTGTCCGCTTTGGGCTTACCATTCCCTCACGGTTTTGTTTTTGGGAACTCACGAGCAACTTCCCAGTGGGTCACCCATCATGGGATTGCTCTAGCCCCCTTCTCGCTTAACTTCGGAGTTCCTACGGAACTCGAAGCCAGTGAGCTCCCAAAAGGCCTCGTGCTAGGTAGGGATGGGAATATACATTTAAGAATCACTCCCCCGGGCGGGGATGTGACAATTTGGTATCAGAGCCTAACCCTGGTCGTGGTGTGCCGACGAGGACGTCGGGCCCCTAAGGGGGGTGGATTGTGACATCCCACATCGCCCCGGGCCCGCTCCACCACCGTAACACGATATTGTTCGCTTTGGGCTTACCATTCCCTCACGGTTTTGTTTTTGGGAACTCATGAGCAACTTCCCAGTGGGTCACCCATCATGGGATTGCTCTAGCCCCCTTCTCACTTAACTTCGGAGTTCCTACGGAACTCGAAGCCAGTGAGCTCCCAAAAGGCCTCGTGCTAGGTAGGGATAGGAATATACATTTAAGGATCACTCCCCTGGGTGATGTGGGATGTCACAATATAGGTAGACTATGAATAAAAACCTATCGTATAGATAGATAACACAAAATAATATGTGATATAAATAGACTAATGAACAAAAACATATCGTATAGGTAGATAACACAATTAATTTGAGATAGAAAAATGTTGTGATATATACGTAGATAAAATACAATTAATTTATAACACAGGTAGAATAAACAAAATATACAAATAGATTCATTACAGAAATATATAATACAGGTAGATAAACAAAGCAATGCATTTCCTATAAAGGTTGAAAAGAAAAATATGTATAATCCAAGTTCAAACTAAAAATTAGGAAGAAATTACCATTGCACGCGTGAAACTCATATTTTCATGGCAATGTTCCCAATCAAAACGACCTAACTAGTGCTATTGTGGGAGGACCTAGTGGGGATGACAAGTAGGAAGATGCAAGATGCGATGCTACAAAACCAAAACCAACCACGTACATCAACGCACCTTTGTTGGTGTATTGGCATACTTCAAAGCTCTATACCATTGAAAAAAATTAGAAATTGTGACCTTATATTTCAAAAAGGAGGAAGAAATCATAAGAGCTTAAAAGAAGAAGACTGAACAACAAGGAAGGGGATCGGAGAACACAGCACAAATTGTATATGGGAGTTATAGAAGAAGAGATATACTTTAAAACTAATTCTACAAGTAGGGGATTATTTAAAGATAAATAATCAATTATAATTAATTTCATAATACAAGTAGATCTAGAATTAAAGGATAATGTTAATAGAGGGGTAATTTTGACAAAAAAATGAAAATAAAATGACGTGGACAATGAATCATTGGACTTAAATCAATAATTAAATAAAATTGGACTATATCTAGTAACTACTTACAAATTTGAACTTATGGATATATAAATTAAAATTACCATATTTTGGATACGTTGTCAAAGCATGTTTTCGACAACAAGGACAAATGCACGTTGTGCTGGTAGTGTTGTCATATCATATTTTCTTGTAGTGTCATGATACAATACGACACAATATGCAATTAATAGCATTGCATGATAGCGTTTCTCCACAATTGTTATTGATCAATGGCTTAAAAAATTCCAGCTCTTTTTAAAACGCTATTGTAGGCTTTAAAATTTTAATATTTTGAAGTTGGTACTAACTTTTTCCTTCCAACATAAAATGAATCACTTGAGCTGTCCAATCTAATTCTATACATCAAACGAGGCCTAAAGATTTACTGGACTTACTACTTACAAAGATAAACTGATAAGCAAATCAAATAAACTTGGTTTAATTTACTACAAATTACCATTTGTTGGTCCTATGTCGATTTTGTGATAATTGCAAATAATCAAATTAGTTGCTTGGTACATGTTATTGGTTGTTGCCAGGGAATTATTCCAATGTGTTACCTCTTTATGTGCTATCATTTCAGATGAATAATGTAATTCCATTCCCTTTTTTTGGAACTTAAATTCTTTAATTTAACTGTCTGATGTATATCACAGGTCGCTTTGGGTAAGAATAAACTGTTGAAATTTTTTGGATCGACGGGTCTAGGGGGCCCTACTCTAACGACATCGATATTATTCTCAATTTTACCATTTGCCCAATTCGTTAGGTGTGGGGTTTTACCACAAAAGGTCTCGGTATTAGTTAGAGTAGGGTAATCCTATTTAAAGTCATTGCTTTTTTTTACCTTCACCAATATAGGACCGCTAACACGCCCCCTCACGTGTAACCCCATTTAGTGGTTCACACATGAAGATCCACACATCGGCAATTGAAACTCAGAGGTCGACTCCAATGAAGTCCAGACTTGTTTTCAATCTTTTCAAGAAGTGACTCTTAAGAACTCAAATGTCGGCTCTATTTTAAGAGTCCAAGCTTGTTAACAAGTCCACACTTCCTGGTGACAAGCCTTTAGCTTGTACGGGCCCGTAACTGTGGGCTCTGATACCATGTTGAAATTTTTTAGATCGACGGGCCTAGAGGGCCAACTCTAACGACACCGATAATGTCCCCAAATTTACCACATGCCCAATCCATTAAGTATGGGGTTTTACTACAAAAAAAACCTCGATATTAGTTAGAGTGAGGTAATCCTACTTAAAGTCATTGCTTTTCTTTATCTCCACCGATGTAGGACTGCTAACATAAGCACCCAAACGGTTGTAACATAACCAAACAGAAAATTACATAGCTAGGGATAAGCCCTAACTCTAGCAGTCCCAAGCTTATCAGCAACCATTAAACGAATGCATAACAGTCCTTTGAAACATGACGAAAATGTAGATAAACAACTAGCTGGATCATTGAATCTAAAATTCGAACCCTAGAATTTCTTCTTCAGTCCTAATACCTAGCTTACACTACTACAAAGGCAGGGTACAGACTCAAAGCATAAAGTGATGAAGAGAATAAGAACTTCCTACTTGTATTGCCTCCAAGGCCGCTGCACACGGCTGCTTTGCCTCAGCTTCTGGACCTGCAGCTCCCCTGCACAGCAAAACTGCAAGGCTGCCCACGTAAAAATAGATGAAACAGTCGTGGCAATGTGTAACAAATGAACCAAAATCTGCTCCTACAATGCACTGCCATCCAGGTCCATATGTCCTGTCAAACTCCTGCAGAAACAAAAAAAATTATAAGTTTGTAAAAATTGTCAACATAATTCATGTCATATTGTTGATAATTGAGCAAGTCAGCAGCACTCGTCAAATAAATTTTGAAGTGAACAAATGTAATATGAGCATCTAATACGTGGCCATTTGATAATCATTTCGTTTTTAGTTTTCACCTTTGATAATCATGTAATATGAAGACCTCACCCTTATTTTGAAAACCATAAAAGCTACTTTTCTAAGTTTTCAAACATTGTCTTGATTTTTGTTTTCATATTTCAATTTTTTGAAAACTAAAATCTAAAATCTAAAAACTGAAATAAATATAGTATCAAGCGGTCCTAACTCCTAAGTGATTACCTTTTTAATGAAGCGGCCTATCTCAATGGCTTCAGTGACATGAAATAAATCAAGGGCTTTGGAAGTCAAGTCAAGTGCCTTCTGTTGCATGGTTTGAAGCATGTCAGTCTCAACGATGACTGCTTTACCCTCCAGCATAGTTATTAACAAGATGGAGATCGGAAATTTACAAGAAAAAACTTTGTTGGAAAAGAGTTGTGATGCAAATTTGTTGGACTAAGTAGTTATATGTAGTGGTGCAGCTTATATCTGATAAACCAACTACTCAAGATCTCTCTCCACGTCAGCAATGCATGGTAAAAGACTCTCCAAGTCAGCTACACAAGTTGGATACTCTTTAACCTCTTCAACAGATAGAAAGGAATTACAATCCTTCCTTATCTAAAACTCGTGTGTAACTTAGTTTTGAATTTCAAATGTAATCAGATGATACGTTTATACTGTAACCAACCTCATCTTGTAATCTCTATATAATGAAGTCCATACCTCACTCATAATTAATTAAGTTGAGTTTATGCAATCAATGTTTACAACCCTAGCTTAAATTCTTTCATGGTATCTCTGAGCTAAAGTCTAACGACAGAATTTTTTTTTTCTCTCCTCTCATGGCTTCTCAATCTTCCTCTCCCATTCACCTCCCAAATGTCTCTAATTTTCTCACGATCAAACTTGATCGTATCAACTACCCATTCTGGCATGCCCAAATGCTACCTCTCATCCGCAGTCGCAATCTTGTTTCCTTTGTTGATGAAACAGTAAGTGTCCTCTAGCATTCCTAAAAGATGATGATGGCAACATCACTGACACAGTCAATCCCGACTTCGACACTTGGATCCAAAAGGATGCCACTGTTATGTCCTGGATCAAGTATTTTGTTCACCCTACCGTACTTACTGCTTTAATTGGGAAAACTAGCTCCCATTCTGCATGGACAACACTGCGTGATTGATATGCTTCTCAGTCAACCGGCCGCCTTCTTCAGCTTCGTAGTGAGTTGATGAATACTCACAGAGGTGATTCTTCCATTTCTGAATTTTTGGATAAAATTAATTGTCTCGCAAATAATTTCTCTCTCTGGTGTTTCTATTTCAAACTCCGACGTCGTTGCCATCATTCTCAACAACATAGGCCCTGCCTATGAAAGCACCGTTGCCTCAGCCCAAGCTTGTGATGAGGCCATTACCTACAGTGCTTTGGAAGCACTTCTCCTTGGCGCTGAAAGACGATAGAAAATGCATTCTGCATTTGGTACTGACAACGGCCTCACTGCCCTTGTAGCAGGTCGCAATGGAAGCCGTGCACCTGCATCTTTTCAAGGATGAGGATCATCTACTGGGTTTCGAGGTCGTAGTCATTTCAATAGTGGTCGTGGATCTTCCAATCGACACTGCAACTCTCTTCACTCTCACCAATGGTCTAACTCTAATCAAGGGTCCTACTCTCACCACGGGTCCAACTCTCACCAAGGCTCCCACTCTCACCAAAATGATGGATTTCTCGACACAACTCCTTCCCAAGGTACTTTCACTACTGGACGCATTCAATGTTAAATATGTAGTCATTATGGCCATCCCATGCATTACACCATAACATCCACACATCCTAACCCTATTCCACCTATTTTCCCACTAAATCTGAACCCCCCATCCCTCCCACTATATCATCCACACAACCTCATCTTCCCTATTCACCTATATTAAACAATCCTATTACAACACCATTGCCCATCTCACATGTACCTTCTATACCTGACCTTTCACCAATCTTATCCTCTACGAATGCAGTAGGTGTTGCTCCTGTCTCATCTTCCTCTCAAAGACACATTCAACCTATTCACTCCATGGTTACACGTTCAAAGGATGGCATTCAAAAACCCAATCCCAAATATGCGCTTGTTTCTGATGTGACTAATGAAATAGTTAAGCCCACTTGTTTTACACAGGCAAATAAGTACCTTAAATGGCGTATGGCAATGGTAGAAAAGTTCAATGCTCTGCAACGAACAAGAACGTGGTCCCTAGTTCCTTTTCATTCCGCCATGAATGTTCTACCAAATAAATGGGTGTATCGTATTAAACGTAAATCTGACGGTTCCATTGAAAGATTTAAAGCACGTCTTGTTGCCAATGGTTTTCATCAACAAGAAGGAATCAATTACACCAAGACGTTAAGTCCTGTCGTCACTCATGCTACCATCAGACTTATTCTCTCCGTGGCTCTTCATTTTAACTGGCAAATTCGCCAACTTGATGTTAAAAACGCGTTTCTCCATGGTTCTTTAACTGAGGAAATATACATACGCCAACCTTCTGGCTTTGTCGATCCACAGTTTCCAGCACATGTATGTAATCTTCGACGGTCCTTATACGGCTTAAAACAGGCCCCACGTGCCTGGTTTCAGTGCTTCTCTCAACATTTGGAAGAGCTCAGGTTTCATGCATCAATGGCAGATTCTTCACTGTTCATTTTCTTCAATGGAACTACTGTCATTTATTTACTCATCTACGTGGATGACATTCTTGTCACAGGTAATAATGCATCCCACATCTCCACATTGATTCAACAATTGGGAAACAAATTTTCAATGAAGGACCTTGGGGCCTTGCATTATTTTTTGGGAATGGAAATTACGAGAATACCGACGACCATGTATTTAACACAGTCAAAATATATCCTAGACCTACTCAAATGCACTAAAATGGCTGACCCCAAACCATTGTCTACTCCAGCCCTCTCTGGCCGCAAGCTTAGTCTGTATGAGGGTGAGCCCTTGGATGATGGAACAAATTTTCGAAGCGTTGTTGGGGTTCTCCAATACCTCTTATTCACACAGCCTGACATTGTTTTCGCTGTAAATCAAGTCTGTCAGTATATGCATTCACCCACAACTACACATTGGGCTACAGTCAAGCGTATTCTTCGCTATTTGAAAGCCACTCATGATCGCGGTATAGTTTACAAACCCAGTTCGTTGTCCCTAACAACCTTTGCAGATGCTGACTATGCTGGTGACCTAGATGATCGTCGCTCCACTGGTGGTCATTGCATTTTTCTATGGGATAACTTAATCTCTTGGAGTTCTAAAAAAAAAGAGGTGTGTCTCGCTCAAGTACAGAGGCTGAGTATTGACAAATGGCCTATACCTCCGCCACTTTGTCTTGGTTTCGACACATATTCCGTGATCTTCATCTTCCTCTCAATCCACCACGATTGTGGTGTGACAAAATCAGTGCATTGGCAGTAGCTTCCAATCCAGTCTATCAGGCTCGTATGCGTCATATGGAAGTTGATTATCATTATGTTAGAGAAAAAGTAATTTGCAATGAACTGGTTGTGGGATATGTTTCATCTGCTGACCAAATCGCAGATCTCTTAACCAAGGGTTTATCCACATATCGTTTTAGTTTTCTCCTTTCCAAGCTTCTTGTTTGTCAACGCCTACTCAGCTTGCGGGGGCGTGATAAACCAACTATTCAAGATCTCTCTCCACGTCAGCAATGCATGGTAAAAGACTCTCCAAGTCAGCTACACAAGTTGGATACTCTTCAAGCTCTTCAACAGATAGAAAGGAATTACAATCCTTCCTTATCTAAAACTCGTGTGTAACTTAGTTTTGAATTTCAAATGTAATCAGATGATATGTTTATACTGTAACCAACCTCATCTTGTAATCTCTATATAATGAAGTTCATACCTCACTCATAATTAATTGAGTTGAGTTTATGCAATCAATGTTTACAACCCTAGCTTAAATTCTTTCAATATCGAGCTCAGAACCAAGGGGATGTATAGCTGGTGCTACTCACTCAGCCACGTAATATGTGGATATTTTTCCTTTGTGGCCAGCACACCAGCATGTGATGTGCAATGTGCCAAATTAGTTACTACAATTCTGTTTTGACGTGGATGAGCCTATTGGCGAGAAAAATCTTAAGTGTAACTGAGGTATATACATTTTTTTTTTGTCTCTTATCACATGACTAGGTCATGTGATATGAGGAATATGTAGAGAGAACAACCGGTTACATAGGAAAATCTTTTGTGAAGTGTTTGGGAGGTAGAAAAAATTTCAATCAGTTGTTGGTTACTATCAAATTTGGGACAGGTGGCTTGATAATTGGGTCTTGGAAATGTGGTCCACTTGCTCTATATGATTGCATGGTTATGTTTGTCCAGTTACGGCCATGGTTTGGAACAATATAAAATGCATTGAGGGGCCAATATTCAAGCATTCCAGAGATTTGAAGAAACTGGAAAGATCAAGTGGTTGCAGTTGGATGGTGCATTTCTTTGTGCAAGCTAATTTCTAAACTGTTTATTTTTCTTTTTCTGGTCAGTATAAAAAATGAAAAATGGTTTGAAATCCAAATTTTTTGTGAATTCTTTTTTCCAATGTCATATAAATCATACCGTACGATGATCTACGAATTTAGGTTAGTTTGTTCTTAAAGAAGTATCTACTACATTTATCTTGTCACCAATCATCATATATAGTGAACCACTATGCACACGATAGAATGGAACAGTTTTACAGATTTCCAAAATTCATGGAGAGATTATTTGTGTTTTGACAGAATAAAATATAAGTAATGAAACCTAAATTTTTGAACATCCCACTCAATTGATTCTCTCCTTTTGGCTGGGGAAAACCCACTTGTCTAAACCAATTGGTAGAGCTACAACATCAACACGGCAGTTGAAAGAGTTTTATCATAAGAAATCTCGATATAATTAGAAGTGAAACCACATAATATAAGTCATATGAAACTTTATTAGTTTTCAGACGCTGTGAATTCTTGTATTTTTGAATCGTAATCAATATGAGTTTCCTCTATATATGTTAATGTTAACCTAACTAGGGCTAGAAAATGAGAACTATCTCTGCCTTTTATCTTCAGAATCAAGGCCCAGCCTTAAGTCATGAACCATTTTGGATCACGGAAGTTGTTGGATTAGGCCTTTGCTCAATTTTATTTGGTTCACCCATATCCATGGACCAATTTATTATGTTTATTTTTTTTGTCAAAAAACTATTATGTATTTATTTAAGGTCTAATCCCTTTGAAGTTGGCTCTGATTTGGATGTTTTAAAATAATAAAACACATGACAGAGTTTTGAATGCTCAAGAGAGCGCTCGATTTGCATGCGAGAGGTACAGGGTTTGATCTCCTGCATCTCCATCATATTTTTATATTTCTTTAACCACATGCCCAATGTGTTGGCAACGATGGGAGTGCTTTGATAACGTCTATCAAGGATGCACCTAGATATCCTGCACCGGCGTTCCAGGTTCGCATTTCTCATCTGTCCTCAATATTATTTTGATATATTTTAATATAAATGATATTCTATATTAATCGATATTATTATTAAGAAAACCCTTCTTATCAACTTTTTTTTTCCCTTTTTTTTCTTATTTTGTTCTCACTTTTGATACACATTATTGACAAAAAGAACGGCAAAATAGTAATTTTGTACCTTTTGACAAAATAACAATTATATTCCTATTTTTTCTATTTTACCATTTTTTTTTTAGATAATGACAATCATATTTTTCCAATTTTGCCATCACTTTTGATACACAATATTTTCATAAGGAGGACAAAACAGTAATTATGTAATATTAAAATAATATGCACTTATTAAGGAAAATTGTTCACACACACAAAGTATATGCTCTCTGCTAGTTTAGATTATGAGAAGATTGAATATTTGAATTCAGAATACATTAATTTGAAGAGAAAAACTTTAATCACCTACCAATTGTTAATAATTTTAATTTTAATTTTTATAAAAATGATATTAAAAAAAAGAAATTAAACCCCTAACTTTATATGCAACGATAAATATTCTTTAAGTTTATGCATAATACGCTATTTAAAACAATTATCTTTGTAAGTACTGACATTCAATGATTGTCACCCTAATCATTGATATACTCAATGGTACCTTCATCTTTATTTAATCATATTTTAACCTTAAAGCAAGACTGCTAAAATATCTCGTACCAAAGTGGAAATAGTTTAGAGAAAATATTACATGACACGTATACTTTCTGGTACACCTAAAAGCAATGTCAACTTTTGAAGCTTTTACAAATGGTGGATCACTTTCAAAGTGTCAACTTTTGTCGAAAGCTAAAGCTTGATGTATGTTAAACATTCGAATTTCAAAGCCTATATTTTATGACACATGTAATGTTATGTTTATGTTGTTACATTTTGAATTTAGACTAGCTCATAATACATGTAACATCACATTTGAAATGTTACGTTATTAGACTTTGAATTTGAATTATGTATTTAAAAAAGAAACTATTTAATTATTCGTAAATCTAACAAAGATTTGGACATTAAAAAATGTTACCATGAGAAGGATTTTGGTTAGAGTAATGTTATCTGTTGTGGCTAGTCACACTTGGCTAATAGCCGTCCGCAAAATAGTGAAGGATAAATACTAGCAACTTGGTTTTGTTGTGGATGAACAGGCAACATTCCAAAGGCCATCACAGGCATCCTTGCAAGTATCCCTAACAGGATCATTGAGGTCGAAGGTGGACAACTACGGTGCCAATGTGATGGTGGCGCTGTACGAGAACGGGCTGATTACCGACTGCCCCAAGGGAGAGAACCAAGGACGTGTACTGTCCAATGACTTCGTCGTCCGACGACTTGAAAAGCTCTGCACTGTCAAAGACATTGCTGCAAAGAAGACCATTTCTGGAACCATAAACTTCTCCTTGTGGGACGGTTACAATCCAGCCAAATGTGGCATGGCCCTCTTTGTTCAGAACCCTTCCCATCAAATTTTTGGTTTGCAGGACTTCCAGCTGCCGGACAATTGATACGGCTATACGTTTCTGCTGGCCGGACGGCCGGCCGGTATTGGAGGACGATTATGTACAGGATGTGTTCATAGTGGGGTTACTGATTTCTTTTTCTTTTTTCAGTTTGTGTTTTTCCCTGGTTGTTGGGATTTGACATTTAGAATATGGGAGAGAAATTTGCATTCAGAATTATAACTATTATTTTCGCATAAAATACAAAATGCGCTATGACCATGAACATTAAGTCGGCGACAGAGCACTATATTACCAGCTCAGGCACATAATCGATCCCTGCGTTCACCTTGAGACTCATAATCTTGAACTTAACCTTGGTCTTCTGATCCAAATGTTTCTCATTGTTCTCGGGCTGCTCCACAAACCTAAACACTGTCCATCATCAAATCCAAAGTCAATAAAAAAATTTACAACAATGATTAAGTACAAAGATTTTTCTTTTTTCATTTTTTTTTTTTTTTTTTTTTTTTTTGGGTTGAGCGTAATGTTAGTAGGTTAGAAATTAATTGTTGGGAAGGGAAGTTAGTGGGGATCAAACCCACACCAAGATGCATAGGCCTGAATGTTTTCCACCACTGTGGTAAAGCGTCATTTGCAAAAAGCGTTCGCGCACAATGTGCGGGCATATACTAGTTTTTATCAAAAGTAAGTAAATTATCCACCAATGGAACAGCCAATTCATAAAGATTTGTTATTTGTAGCAACAGAGCAAGTGCAAGGGCATTACCGGTCGCAATTAAGCTTTCTCCCGGAGCAAGTATTCCTCCCGGAGGACGCATATAGCAACTTTTTGGCGCAGTAGTTTGAAACTAAACCAGCAAATACAAAACCAATTTAAAGAGTCAATGAAGCTAAATAAAAATAATCACAGAGAAAAAAAAAATTAACAATTAAATAAATAACTGCAGCATAACCCACATAAGAAATAAATAAATAAATGCCTTCTAAATTTTTGCTTAAAATACAAGTAATTATAACAACATAACTCTTAAGGTTGATGTCAGAGAGGAATTAGAAAATACCTTAAAAGCTACATGTGACCTGCTTCTGTTCTTCAATCGGATCGCACTTTTCACCTGTTTGCTGTTTCCCAGCTTCATCTACAAAATTAAACCCACAAATACATAATCCGTCGGCTACAGTAATAAGTGCTTTTAGAAAAAGCAGCGAGGGCGTTTAAATGAGAAACGATGACGTACAAGGGAAGTAGAGTTTGTTGGCGGGGTCGAGTCGGAGTCGACGACGAGGAGGGAGAAGGGATCTCGCGACGGACGATACCGTTTTGGGCTTGGATTTGAATCCATCGCCGTGGAGCTTCTGCGTGGAAGAGGAAGACGACGACGTTTGGCCCCCCGACTGCCAGAACGGGCAGAGGGTGAAGACCTTTCGTGTCGGAGAGCGACTTGTGCCGGTGGTGGTGGTGGCTGTCGACGATGGCCATGCTTTCTTCACCGGAATCGGACACGTGGCATGCAATCAGAATCTCGGTGATTGAATTCGCGTGTTTTCGTGTGTCAGTTTAAAAATTTCTCTACCTAGAATCGTCGGGAGCTCTTCTCTCCCTCTCATTCCATCTGTGATTTTTGGAGTGGAAGTTTGCCAGGGTGTGAGACATAAATCGGATGGGAGGAAATGATCACCTGCCACTCAACTCCGCGAATTCACCTGCACCCGCCGCGTGTAATTTTTTTATTCGCAACCTTTGGCATCGTTTTCTTGCAATGTACGTGTCGGATAGACGTCCGGATCAGCCACGTGTCGGTTACATATGTCCGCGATGATATTTTGGTGGCTTTGCAAGTTGCGCGTGCCGTGCTTAAAAGGATAAATCGGCGGTGACGACGACGAGGGAAAGATATTGAGTTTGTGAGTGAGCTTTTCGTAAAAGAATATTGTTTGTGTCCTGTTATGTAGGGATTTATTTGTCACCGAATTACAGATAACGAATTTTTAGTTTCGATCACTATAATCGAAATCGTTCATTTTTTTTATTATTATTTAAAGATTATATTTGTCAAAAATTAAATAATTTAGAGATTAATTAGTCATTCAGACGTGTAAATCAATCAAAATTTTTTATAACAAGTAATATCTTCATATGAAGTCCATATGTTTTTATGCATATCTCTAAATTGAATAATTTTTTTCATTTATGATCTATAAATGATGATAAAAAGAATAAATAATTTTAATTATAATGTTCGACGATAAATATTCGATAATTGTAAGTGAAAGATGTTTAAGTCCCCACATGGACACAAGCATTATGCTTTGATAAATACATGCAGTGTCATTTCTGTCACGGATGGGACACGTCCTTTAGTTTATTTCTTGGGCATCAATTTCCAAAGATAATGTGTCAAAGGTTCCCACCCTTGTTAAGTTGAGCTAGAATCTAAGAAAATTTTATGTTTTGTAGCATTTGTTTGTAACTAAACAAGATATTTTGATGATTAGATTTATAACATATAAGTGGGTAAGAGATTCAATTCTCTCAGGCTAAGGATATATTTAGGACGCCCTAAATTCTCAGATTAGCATGGTAGACTACGCCTCATAAGTGGCTAGCGAATCACCGTCAAAGCAAAAAATATTTTTTTGTTTATGTGACTTGAAGATAAGTGATATCAAATCATTTAGTATTACGATTTCGTGATATTTATCTTCACCTGTGAGTGAGAGGTCATAAGTTGAATCCTCATAAAAGGTAAATTCGATCCAAATTAGTCTAGCTAAACTATTGTGAGGTTTAACCTATTCTCTCAGCACTTAGTGTAGATAATATTGAATGTATTAAAAAAAGATAGAGTTATATCGAACTTTTTGGTAATTTACTTATTACTGGTGGCAAGCAAAGTAAACTAACAATTTCAAATAAATAGTATTGTTTTGTGCTGAAACTAACGAAGCTACTCAAGCGACAAGGAGCTGTTTTGTAGAATTTTGTACTTATGGTTAAAATAATTCATTTTACAAGTCACTCCGTAAAGTTATTTCTGTAAAAAAATCAATAAAATATGATATCGCTTAATCATTGAATTATATATATAACATATGAGCGAATGGAGTGTATGAATTTACTGGAACGTATATAGACCAAAAGAGAGAATGTAGGTAAAAGTATTAGGAACCGTAGATCTATTTGTTACATTTAATTGACCAAATGGTCTTTATTGTAATTGGATTTTGTATAGATAATCTTTACATAATGACTTACAATATTAACGGTTCTAATCATTAACATGAATTTCTGTAAATTGATCATAAAGTGTTTTGAAGAAAAATTCCTCCTCATTCTGGAATAACCAAGCATGAATCGTTGTTTGACCTAAATGCTAGTACAAGTTCCCACAGTAACGGGCAAACCTTTTGGGTCCTATCAACTTGAAGGAATTAACCCAAGTGAAGGGTGCATTTTTGTTCACGATCCTAAGTGGTGGTCTGATCATCTTCATATTTATCATTGTATGATAAGTTTAAATCTTGAGATTTGTGTCTATTCACTATACAAGTTTCGAAACTCATATAACGATAATAAATAGGATAATGAGCATCATTATCACTTAAGTGTGGTAAACAAAAATATTCCCCTAAGAAAAAAGGTAATAGGAATTATTCATGAATTCAGTTGAGGTGGGTATGGGTACTTAATGATTGGTATGAAAATTAGGTGTGTTTTCTATTTTTGTCGGGCAATTGAGAATGGGAGAAATTAGGTGTGGATTTGTTTATTGCATTTACAAGATTAGTTGGCTAAGGTTGTCGGTGAGTAAAGCATTTAGTGTGGAGGTTAGGAATTGATTAGGTGAATAATGACGTTTCTTGTGTGTAAAGTTGTTGGCTAACCAATTATGGCTGAATGGGACATAAGGATGTTTATCCTTTTCCGGCTAACGAGAAAAAATCTGCTGAGTCGAAACCCTATGTCATTGGCTGCTCAAAACCAACCACCACCAGACCGATCCGAAACTCCTCCTGCTAGCTCAACGGACAACTTCAGCAGTACTCTTTCAGATCGAACATGCAATCAATGTCAACCTGGTCATTCCAAATCCCACCGCTATGAGATTGTGGGTTATCCTGAATGGTGGGATCATAGCAGGGATCTCATCAAACGAAATTCAGATCGTCAACCAACTGCCATTTCTAGTAATATTGGTAAGACATCTTTTTTTATATAACCCATAATGACGTCGTTTTTTATATAGGAACTTTAACGAAAAGCTTACAGTATTGTTCATTGTAATGAAAAACCACATTTTTACACTAAAAAATCAATTATGATACTATTCACTTTACCCTTTATTTTGTCTTTATCGTTAAAAATCAAAGTTTTCAAGTTCTTTTCATTAGTTTTCCTTTTTTTATATTACCCATGAACAATATCATTTTTGTACCCTTAAACCCTGCTAGGCGATTCCATTGTGTTGCGTTGCCCACCTCTGTTCTTCTGAATCTTGATCCTCTTCTTTGTGAAAATTTCATGGAAGCTCTCACTCTTAGCCTCTCATAGATTCTCACTCATAACGCCTCACTAACATCCAGTGACCCACGAGACCTCTCCCACTTAGCCTGGTCAAAGGGTTTGTCCCAACGTAAGTATGTGCTGGACTTGCTCTTTGAAACTGGTATATTAGTGTGCAAGTTTGCAGAAACTCCCATCATTCAAAATCATCATCTAACTATATATCTCGACTAAGTTCCAAAAGGTAAAGAGAGATATTAAGGTTGGTCGGTCGGTTGTTTATTTGTCTCTTACTCATTTTGACATTGCATATGTTGTAAGTGTTGTAAGTTACTTTATGCATGCTTTAGTGAGGATCATATGGCAGTTGTGGTGATGATTTTGAGCTACATGATATCTTCGCCTGAAAGAGAGTTAATTTTTCGGAAGAATGGGCATTTGGAGGTCCGAGTACAATGATGCCAATTTGTCTTGTAACATAATTGGTAGGTGTTCGACATCCGGGTATTTTACTTTTGTTGGTAGACATTTGGTTACTTGACGTCACAAGAAGCAATATGTGGTTGCTCGGTGTTCTGCAGAAGCTAAGTTCAGTGGGATGACTCATGGTATTTGTAAGCTTTTGTGTCTTCAGATTGTGCTCACGGAAATTAGTTATAAAAAAGGGTCTGATATAACTCTATCCTGATAATCAAGCGGCTATGGAGATTGCCAATAATTTAGTTCAACATGATCGTACAAATATGTTGAAGTGGATAAACATTTTATTAAGAAGAAGTTGGACATCAAGCTTGTCAATATTCCGTATGTACATTACTCATGTGTTAACATAGTTAGCAGATGTGTTAACACATGAGGTGTTCGTAATGGTTTTTCATTACTCAATCGACAAGTTGAGTTTTAGAGATATGTATGCACCAACTTGAGAGGGAGTGTTAGCTAGAGTCAGAGATTTCCTTGTTGTTAGGGATTCCTTGTAACCCTAGTCAACTATGTAATTCGTATTTATATTACCTCCTTGAAAGAAGAATACATACAATAATTCAAACTCTAACATTCTTCTATAGATTTATCTTCAAGGACATAAATAACCAACAGTATACGAAAACCATTTCTCTTCAATAAAATTTATAAGGATACAGAGATGATAATTCTAGCTTTATAAGGTTTTCATCCTAGATCCTAAAGTTTTTTGATAGGATTTTTTACCACCTGCGCAAAAGGGTTAAAAACACTTAAAATACTTGCAAGAGAAACAAGGTTATTGTAGTATAATGGCTCAAGTAAGGTTGTTCTCCACAAGGATTAATTTAAAGAGATCAAAGCGAAATCAATTCTCAACTAATTAATTAAAACAAAGTTTTTGGAAGAGGTGATTTAATGACCTAAATTAAGAAAAACAAATTTAATTAAAAAGATTACTTAAAAACCACAACTTTAAAGAAAGACAAAGGAAACAATTTTTAGAATTCAAAGTGAGAAAGTACTAGGGTTCTGCCGTCACCCTAACAATCTTATGTAGCTCTTCTAAATTACTACGAACCATACATGCATATTTTGAAGGTTAGATTTTCCTAGAGTATATCCTACTTGGAACCTCTAACATAAAACGTATATCTAACATGCAACCCATCCGCGGTGTCTAGATCGAATGTGAACATGCAAAACTAATTAAGTTTTATGAAAACCCATATAACCCTTAAAACGTGTCGTCCATCCTAAGAGATTACACATATTAATCACAAGAAGCCTTAGTCAATTTTAGGGACAGCCCTCTGCCAAAATTGCATCAAATTACTTTTCTAAATATTCTAATGGTCGTAAATCACTAAGACAAATAGATAGTTTAAAGCACAGTGATTAACAATCTAAAACTTGCATGCATAAATTCATAAGCAAATTAAAAAGAGACTACATATTTTTGCTAAGGATCATGGCCTCACCCTAGCGAAAGAAAATTAGTTACGCATATTCATACTAGAAATCATAGTCTTTATTGAAATAGAAAAAGAATGAAAACACCTTGAAAATATAAGTCTTGAAACCTTCTAAGCTTTGCCCCAAATGTTCTCTCCAAAAATTGCATGCGTTCTCTCCTCTCTCCAAACCCTAGGTCTCCCAAAAGACTTATATATCCTACCCTCATTAAAACCCTCCAAATAAATGGTCTTAGAATAAGACTAGGGAACTAAATAAATTAAAATAAAATAGGAAACATAATCCTAAATTGACTTGGTAAATTCGCCTAGAAATCTGCACAACCACGTTTTGGACCCATATCAGCTCCAAAACTGGCCAAAAATAGCTGGATTGAAAGCTTTGACTATTCTGAACACTTCTCCAGAAGGCCATGAACCCATCTGAGTCATCTTGGGCTGCAAAAATGCAGTTTAAGCCCAGAAATGTCATTTTCCAACAACGCGCACTGCTCCATTATTTAATCGCCAGAAAATAACCGCTTGGTAGAACTTGCTGAGATTTTGACACGGACAAGCTAAGGAACACCCGAACGTCCTCCAATTTGAATCACCCCAAAATTCGTCCGTTTGATCATGTTTTGCTCCAGAGAAAGTTGAATGTCCTATATTGAGAATATACAACAAAGTATCAAAATTCTACCAAAATAATTACCGAATTATACTAAGAATAGGATGAAATATATAATATAATATTGACTCATCATTTTTATCAAAACATTAAACCAAAAGGGTGACTGGCATCCAGTTACAATTAGATTTGTCAACCTATCATCCGATAGTATAGTTGATTGACATGTCACGAAACAAATTTCGCCCCCACCATGATACCTCTTATGTAACCTTTAACTTAATTATGACTTATATTTAGTTTACAATCAACAATAAGATTAAAAGTGTTTTCATTTGGCACTTTAATAAACAAAGATAATATGTGACATTATTTTCTTCTTCTTTTTTTTTTTTTTTTTTTTTTTCTGCTAGATAGATTTTTTTAACAAACGATATCATATACAAATTACAATGAGTTAGAAGTAATGTGGTTCAAGTTCGCATTTAACGAGAATCAAACCTAAGATCTCTCACTTACAAGTGCAGAAGAATACTACTAGACTGTAATACTAAGTAGTCACTAGATAGATATTATATATAATAAAATGTACTACTTGAGAACAATTAATTCCAAAAGAAAAAGAAACATTAAATAGTGATACTTACAATCACTCAATAGAATGCAATGGTCATGATTCCTTCTAAAATTCTCAAGGAAATTCGATCATAAAACGCATTGATCAAATTTTTTTTTAAAAGAGTAATCATACGCATACTAACTAATTTCCCAACCATTACACTCGCTCTCTTACATAAAATGAATCTTACATGGGTTCCACATGATTTCATAATCTATTGAATTTCACATCATGTAACATAGTCTAAAAAAAGGTGATATATCATGTTATTTTTCAGTAAAAAGCAAGCAATATAAGGGGAAATTGTTATTCACATTTATACTTAGATTTCGTTTGCAGTTGAAAATAAATTCTAGTGAAATGTGAATTAAGTGGCTTTAGATTCCAAAGTTTACACTTTATCCTTGGTTCCTCTACATTTGAACATTTAAACCAATGTTTACACTTCTTGGTCTTTGAGTGCCTCAACTGGCAACTGCACCAATGCTTGCTGCCACTATCCAAGCCCGGGTATATGTGTTTTAGTTGGGAGATAGTGTACGTTTGTTTGGTGTAAAAAGAGATGTGTAGATGGATTTACATAAGTTGTAAGGCTAGTTAGGGTGGTTGTGGGGACCTGGATTTGAGATATATTGAAGATACAAAGGGCGGTTCAACCGGGTTTCTGGAGAAACAGCGTCCAGGTTGGGGAGAAATTTTTAGTTGTGATGAGAACACAAGTGGTACACCACGTGTTTTAATAGGAGTGGTGAGAAATTTTATTTTCTAAGTTATTAACTTTTTAGCACACATATCCCACCATTTGCATAGTGACACGTGATGTACCACTCCGTGTACCGGTCACACTAAAAAATCTCTCAGGTTGGGATATAATTAAGGAGAAATCAAGTTCCCATCCCTCTTTTTTCAACTCCATTGATTGAAACCTTATTCCTTTTCAAATTTTAATTAAGGTCCCTTGGTTTTAATAAACATCATTAATTATTTCAATAGTAAAATATTTTACATATCAAGATAATTAATTTTTTTTCTTCTAAATTATTCATTTAGTGTTAGAAACATTACTTTTAATATATTTATATTTATGACTAAATTTTGTATCATATATTTATTTTTAGTTTGTACTCATTTTAATTTGCAACCCTTTTTTAAAATTGTGTCAATTTTCTATTCAGCTTTAGTTTGTACCCATATATTAATTTCTTTTTGTGTCCATATTTTTAAACTTTTATTTGTACTCATATTTTTTGACCTTTTATTTGTATCCATAATTTATTAATAATGTACCCATTTGTCTTTAAAAAGGTACCACTTTGTTATATGTAAAATGTACCTTTTTTTTTTTTTTTTTAAGTACCATCTTTTTTGTGTAAAATGTACCCATTGTATAAAACGTATCATCTTTTTTGTATAAAATGTACCAACTTTTTGTATGTAAAATGCATCGTATAAAAATTACCAATTTTTTGATGTAAAATGTCATTAATATAAGTAATGACAAATCATGGGTTTTATTTAAGTATAATTTCTTTTAATATTTTCAACAAATTATGGATTTTATTTAAAATCTCATTAACATAAATAACTACAAATATCAAATTTTAATTTAAAAATTATAATAACTTACATAGAAATGCATTATTACATTAATTTCAGGGATTTCAATAAAAAATCAAAAACTAACAAGATTTTAATCAAATAATATTGATAAATAGAAACCGCATTCAAAATCACTCTATAATTAACCATGGGACGGGTTTGCGACCAGCCCAACAAAGCTTATGATAGCAACATCACTCATTTCTGGTCTCAATAGTACTCCCTTTTGTGCATGTGTGTGAAGCCGTCAGCCGTTTGTGGGTTGTGAGACCTACTTCCTTCAACTGTTGATAGCTAAACACGTAACACAATAACATTTCTTGTGCTTTTTGTTTATTACATTGACAATTAATCAACTGTTGACACATTTCTTATATATTCTAGTATCTTTTGAGGGTTTTAACCTGGACTAATAATTTAAGCATAATCTCCAACCCAAACATCAAATCCAAGAGTAGCGGAAATTTCGTGGTAAAATCTGGAGACATACAATATGCATGTTAACATCAGAAAGTGACCAAAAAATTAGCAATATTCACCACAATAAGTTGAGCTTTTTTAAATTAAGCAAGTATGATATTCATTGATCGAGAGGAAATGAGATCTTAAATTTAATCTCTCCTATTGGAGAAGAACTTTCATTTACATTTGGCGGAAATGTAAATTGGGATGTAAATATAGTTTTTGGGTTAATTACACTAACACCTCTTGAAGTTTATCGAGTTTTTACAAAACCCCCTTACGTTTGAGACATTACACAAACACCCCCTCAAGTTTTAATGCCCTTTCAAATAACCCCTTCTGTCAAAATTTCACTTATAAATTTACTAATTTAACTAAAAAAGAAAAACTTTATAATTATATAAAATTATAAATCATTTAACACTTAAAAAAGGACAAGAAGCAGACCATGTGGACAAAAACAAATTAAGAAAATTTTAATTATTACTTCAATAATAATATTTTGTTAAAAAAAGAAGTTGTTCATCTTCTTCTTCCCCTCCCACCCCATCTCCTCCTTTCTCCATCACCACCATCCATTCAAACTTTGAACAAACCAAAAACGATCTCTCCATCTTCAATCATGTGTAAAATACTTATAATTTTACACAAAAAAATTGATATTAGCAATAATAATTAAGAAAAAAACTAGTCCCTCATATGTGGATGACACATCAACGTCGATGGCGTGAAAAAACATTGTACAAGATTAGTGAAGCAGCTTAATTCACAAGAGCGGACAAATTTGCATCTATAGTGTTCGCAGTGATGAGCAATCCCTCTTAAAATCACTCCAAACTTCTAATTTCTTCCTGTTGAGAATCAATGTTAGGTAGAATCAATGTTAGGTATGGTTGAGTGGAAAAAATTAGGTGCAATTAATGGGTTTTGTGTGGTAGCAAATAATCTTAGTTTAATTAAGTGTGTGGTGTAGCTTTCATTTGGTTTGCTATAAATACCCAAGTCCTCAAGCATTGTAAATCATCCAAGGAAAAACAAAGCCTAGAACTAAATAAGAAAATCTTTGCTAATTAGTTTGCTTTGTGAGCTTTCTTTAAGAGTGTGCTCTATTTTTCTTCTTCTTGGGATCATTAGAGTTATCTTGGATACTCTTCTTATTCAACAATTGGTATCAGAGCCAAGTCGGTCAGGGA
>NC_142567.1:6827500-6835000 GCF_041283825.1 Pyrus communis
ATGAATCACTCTCATTACACTCATATTTTTTACCACTATAGAAATCTGAGTCCTATAATATTGATATCACATTTCATTTTCGAACCAGATGTGGAAGACCTTAGAAATTTTTTTGGTAAAGAAAAGCCCTTAGGGGTGCGTTTGTTGAACCTCCTTAAGAGGGACTGGCTTGGACTGTCTTAAGCAAGACTATAATCCCATATTTGGTAGGTTGTTGGACTAAGATAAATGGGACTCGCCTCCACTACGAGTCCCGCCGCACTTCACTAAAGCCGTTTATCTAATCCCAAGCTTTCGCTTGGTATTAACAGGGACTAGAAAGGAAATGAGGCCTACGTCCAATTCCCAATATTCGCTTGCTAAACCCGGACACCCAGTCCCTCTGCGCTCCAGCTTCTTCTTCTCCGGCGCCGTCACCATAGCCAGGCCGTCACCGTAAGCCTAGGGAGGACGACGCTGGCGCTGCAGGAAAACTTTGATTGATTTGGCGGTGTGGGTTTAATTTTGAGCACCAACCGTGGCGTCCTCCTCGAGGCCTCAAGCGCTCCGCTAGAAAGATGCGCCCGCAAGTTTGTCGCTTTCTTCTCCAAGATCGATTGACGTCGATTTGCAAAAATTGAATGAAACGAATTTGTAGATCCGACGAAGCCTCTGTAAATTGAAAAACAAATTGAGATTTTTCTGTGTTTGATTTGAAGAGAAAGAAATTAAAAGAAGAGAAGGTTTGAATTGAAGAGAGAAAAAAAATGAAATGAAGAGAAAGTATGGGTTTGATTTTTCTGAGTTTGATTTTTAATGGGAATTGGAGCAATCTCGCATGCGAAGAACAAGAAGCATATAAATTATTAAAAAAATGAATTAAAAATGACAGAAAAATATTTGATCTGCAAAAATAATTGAGTCTGTGATTTAGTTTGATACTGTATCAAACGCTTCATTATCTTTATACTACTTAGTCCATGCCAAGCCGATCTAGCTTAATTCCTGAAGTTAGTCCAGTACAACAAACACACCCTAGATATTTAAATGGATAGAAAGTATAAATTGGTACAATTTCAAAACTTGAGAATGTAATGTGAAACTTTGGAACATCATGACCCATTTAAAAAATCTACCTCAAACTTAAAAGAGTGTAAAATGTAATAGGAGGCAAGCACACCTAAATTTTCAACTTTTTTATCTCAACAATGTGATTTTATTTAATAAAATAAAAGAAATTTTTTGTGTCACTGTCAAATTTGGTTGTATAATATATAATGCAATGATCTGATGTATCGAGGTTATTATGAGCATATTTAAAAGAAATGTCAAAATGTCCAAATAAACAATAACAACATTAAAAAAAAAAAAAAAAAACAGTAGCAATGTTTTTCAACCGAAAAGTTAAATCTGATGTGGAATGACATTTCTCGCCTTGCTACCAAATTTGACAACAACTTCAAAAAAAAAAAAATTAATCATTAAATGCTTTTTATTAATTTTTTTTATTGGTTTAAAGCATTACCTTTTAATTTCTTTTCATTTTCAATGCAATGTTTGAGTATTTTTATAATTTTTTTAATTTATTTTCGTTCATGACCAATGCATTGGTAATGAAAGAAAATAAATATGCATTGGCAATGAAAGAAAATAAATATGCATTTTATTTTATGTTTTAAATTTGACATATCGAGTAGAGAGTAAAACTTTAAAAGATGTTAAAGAGCCACATAAGTTGTTAAATTTAAATTTTATGTTTAAAATTGATAAACAGTAAACCCGCCTTATTGTAGAACTTGATGTGAAGCATTTTTGTTAGGAAGATTATATTCACACACTCCAAATTACTTCTTCCACACCCTTTTAATTTTTTAATATTTTTCTATCAAGTGTTAGTGGTGTTTCAAAAAATATTAAAAAATTAAAAGGGTGTGGGAGAAGTAATTTGGGATGTGTGGATATAATTTCTCTGTTAGGAAGTCAAATGGTAAACCCACCGTATCGTAGAACTTGATGTGACGATGATATACTTGACGGAAGTAAACGTTGGAAGTGTAACACTTGAGGATGAAAATTTTATACACAGTTTTGACAAATTCCACTTACAAAATAAGAAACACTATTAGTCTAATTAACGAACACCTAGAAGAAGGGGAGTGTGTATGTGAGAGGCCCACCTACACATGAAATCCTAGCTTAGCTAACTTTTACGGTTAAAAATATGTTTTTTGTCTAGCGATATTTTTGATATCTTGTCTAGAAGTGCTCTAGACCATCTCCAAAGGAGATGTCGAAAATGCTACATAGACATATAACGGTAACAAATGACGTATCATTTATTCCAACCAAGGTGTCAAAGATGACATGGAAAAGAAGGCTAAACTGACATAGACAAAAATATGTCCAATTTGAAGCTGCCTTCAAAATTTATTTTTGCTATTTCCAAAGGCATTCTACTTGTCTTACCTTAAATGCTAGCATATTTAAGTATTATTTTATTATTTTTAAACCAACAATAACTCAACTTTTATTATTTTTTTGTTTAAAAAAGCATAAATGAAGCAATAAATTTTGGCATACCGAGTGGAAGGAAAATATTGACAATATGCCAAATTACCAAGTGAGCCATCAAATTTAAATTTTATGTTTTGAATTTAATGTCTCATTTGAAGATGCTCTTAGACGACATAAACAACATTGATGAGCAACTCAATAAATAAACGACGAAATTTATGAATTTGAAACATAATTGATCAAACTATGTGAACAAAACCCTTAATTTAAGTTCATGTATTTGGAATATGACTTTTTGCAACTCTTGACAAGAATGGGAGAGAAAGGACCTTTGAGCGATGACTTTTTAGTCAAAATGGTCCTTGAGATTTGCATAACTTCTCACTTTGGTCCTAAGATTTGAAATCAATGAAATCAATAGAAATAGTCTCTGAGATTGTCCACCATCAATCATTTTGGTCATTCCGCAAAAAATTATGTTAAATAAGGATCAAAATGACAAAAATATCTTCAATCGAACAAACAATGGGCCAAAATGATTTGACAAAAAATTGAGGGTGTTTTTACCATTTATTCTTATTTAATGAAGATTTTTCATGGAATGACTAAGATGATTGATGATGGACAATCTCAGGGACCACTTTTATTGGTTTCAAATCTTAGGAACCAAAATGAAGAGTTACGCAAATCTCAGAGAGCATTTTGGCTAAAAAGGCCCGAGCGAACGGTGAAACCTCGTTTCATGTCGTTTTTGTTTTGCGTAGAACCGTAAGGGCACTCTAAACGGCAAACGATTACGAGTGGACATTCGTGCTCATATAAACCATTTTTCGTATTATTCAATCCAATCCAGTTTCACCCTTCTTTTGGAGAGAGAGAGAGAGAGAGAGACGGAAAACCCACCGGAATCAATGGTTGAAGAGCGGGAGGAGTTGATGGTTCCTCCATCCGGCGGCATCCCATTTCTGAAAATAAATAAATAAATAAAAGCCTCTCAAGCCCACTTTGCCAACTTCCTCCATTGATGAACCTCCTTCTGAGCTCCCTCATAGTTTCTCTTAAGAAGGGAATGGCAGAATGAATAATCTTCTGTATTGATTCATTAAAATATACAAGCTAGATTACATTTTTTATACAAACTGTAAAGATACAATCACATCTCGTAATTCCTACAAATCAGCTAAGTAAATATTTTTACAAAGGGAAAGAATAAATCATTGATATTCAATGATTACCATGCTACCAAATAGGAAGGAAATCATTCATATCATAACTCCCCCTCAAGTTGGCGAGTGAACGTCAAAAACCGGTAACTTGCTCAGCAAAAAACGAAACTGTTATTTTCCTAAAGGCTTTGTGAATTTGTCTGCAACTTGCATTGAAGATGGAACAAATTTGGTGGCTACCTTTCCTTCTTGAATTTTATCTCGAACAAAATGACAGTCAATCTCTAAATGGCGTGTCTGCTCATGAAAAGCAGAATTAACGGCAATGTGAAGAGCCGCTTGGTTATCACAGTGTAAAACAGCAGGGCCCATATCTTTAATACATAAATCACATAAAAGACTTTGTAACCAGGTGAGCTCACAATAGGCAACAACCATTGAACGGTACTCTGCTTCTGCAGAAGATAATGAAACAGTCTTCTGTTTTTTGCTTTTCCATGAAATTAAAGAATCTCCAAGGAAAACACAATATCCGATAGTAGAACATCGAGTCACCGAACACTCTGCCCAATCAGCATCACAAAAAGCCTTCAATCGTAACAAACTTTGTGAGGAAAACAAAATACCTTGACCTGGAGTGTTCTTCAAATATCTCAAAACACGTAAAGCTGTATCATAGTGAGGCTTGCGAGGATATTGTATGAAACGACTCAACGTGTTGACTACAAAAGCAATATCGGGCCTGGTAATAGTTAAATATATCAAACGTCCTATCAATTTTCGATAAATGGACGGATTGTGAAGCAAATCTCCTTCATCAGGAAGTAGCTTCATATTTTGTTCCATGGGGAAGCTAGCTGATCGTGCTCCCAAAAGACCCACATCTTTTAAAATGTCCAATAAATATTTTCTTTGAGAAATAAAGATCCCCTTTTTTGAAGGAGCAATCTTTATTCCTAAAAAATATTTAAGGGCTCCTAAATCTTTGATGCGGAAGCGTTTATTCAAAAAAGATTTAAGAGAACCAATAGCAATCATGTCATTACCCGTGATCAAGATATCATTAACGTAAATAAGAAGAGCTGTGAACGATTTGCCAACTTTTCTTGTAAAAAATGAATAATTGGCTTTGGACTATGTATACACAGATGCACAAATAGCCTCAGAAAACTTAAAAAACCACTGCCGAGAAGCCTGCTTTAATCCATACAAAGACTTATGAAGGCAACATACCAAATGCTCCCCTTATCGCCGAAGACCAGGAGGTGGAACCATATAGATTTCCTCATGGAGATCGCCATGTAGGAAGACATTGTGGATATCCATTTGATGTAGGGACCAACCACTAGCAGCCACAAGAGCAAGGAGACAACGAAACGTAATCAACTTTGCAGTCGGGGAAAACGTATCCTGGTAATCAACACACTCAATTTGAGTGTAACCCTTGGCCACTAAACGAGTTTTGTAACTCTCAATAGTGCCATCAGACTTGTGCTTGATTTTGTATACCCAAGGACAACCAATAGGGGTCTTGCCAAGTGGAAGTGCAGTCAAAGACCAAGTGGCATTAACTTCTAGAGCTTGAATCTCCGAGGCCATGGCTTCTCGCCATCGAGGATCTTTAGTAGCCTCTGCATATGTGTTAGGTTCAACAGGGAGAGTAATATTGGCAATAAAACTTTGTTAAGATGGAGAAAGATTTTTATAAGAAACACACTTGCATAAAGGATGGTGAGTAGCCTTTTTAGAGGAACCTAGAGTCAATGCATTGAGTGGGGAAAATGAGGAAGCATGAGAGCAAACATAGTCATCAAGGTAAACAGGTGTACATTTAGGCCTATCAGAATGACGTATGGGGGGTGCAATAAGTGGACCAGGTGATGAAGGAGGGCTATTGGTTACTGTTGGGTCTGGGAGAGGTGTAGCAATAGAGTTGGATGGAGTCTCAATGTCAACCTGAGTGGATGGTGAAATGAACTCAACGTGAGTGGGTGGGGTCTCAATGTCATCATGAGTAGGAAGAGGCAAGACAAGTTCTTGAGGTTGGGTTAAAGGAGTGATGATAAAAGGAAAATTAGACTCATGAAAAATGACATCTCTGCTGGTGAACACTTTGTGAGTATAAAGGTCGTACAACTTATACGCTTTTTGACCAAAGGGATATCCTATAAAGACATATTTTCTGGCTCGTCTATCAAATTTATGAAGAGGTTGAACATTGGTGGCATAAGCTAAACATCCAAAAGTACGCAAGTGTGCATACGATGGAGGACGACCATAAAGAACCTCAAAAGGTGATTTATTGGACAAAAATGGTGTGGGTAAGCGATTTATGAGGTAGATTGCAATAAGGACACAATCTCCCCAAAAATACAAAGGTAAGTGACTCTAAAAACATAGTGCCTTGGCCATTTGCAAAATATGACGGTGTTTTCGCTCAATCACTCCATTTTGTTGTGGAGTATATGTGCAAGAACGTTCAAAAATCACATCACTCTCGGAAAAGAAAGAATGCAAGGACAAAAACTCACTACCATTATCAATTCAAATTTTCTTAATTTTGTGATGGAATTGAATTGCTACATAAGAAAAGAAAGTTTTAAGTAACTGTTGTGTTTTAGATTTATGTCTCATCAAAAATAGCCATGTGGTTCGAGAAAAATCATCAACAATTGTTAAGAAATATCGAGCCTCATTATATGTAGAAATTTTGTGCAGTCCCCAAATGTCACAATGAACAAGCTCAAAAATGTGTTTACTGGAAATATGACTTAATGGAAAAGGCAATCTATTTTGCTTTGCTAATGGGAAAACATCACAAGGTTTATTTGAATGAGAATAAACATTTAACGATTGATTAGCTAAAAGGTGGAGTCGTTGTGGAGAGGGATGACCAAGACGACGATGCCATGAAATGGAATTAACGCAATTGGGTGAAGGTGAAGTGGTGCAACTACTGTTTGGTTTGGTGAGATAGTAAAGACCCCCACGTTGTCTACCCCATCCAATCATCTTTCTCGTCTCCAGGTCCTGTAAGACACAAAAATCTGGAAAAAATGTTATGGAGCATCGAAGGGATTTTGTTAAACAACTAACGAATATCAAATTAACCAAAAAAGAGGCAATTTGTAATACATTAGTCAATGAAAGTTCGAGATCAAAAGTAAAATTGCCAATACTACTAATTGACCATTTCACCAGTCGGAAGTTTTACTGGCAGCATAGACTTGTTCACAGTAGAGTTTGATAAGGGAAGTGTCATAACATGATCCGTGGCGCCACTATCAATTATCCATTATTGTGAATGATGGGAAGACAAACCTGTGATTGCATTGGTATGTGCTGTTGCATAAGAAGAGTATCCAAGATAACTCTAATGATCCCAAGAAGAAGAAAATAGAGCACACTCTTAAAGAAAGCTCACAAAACAAACTAATTAGCAAAGCTTTTCTTATTTAGCTCTAGGCTTTGTTTCTCCTTGGATGATTTACAATGCTTGAGGACTTGGGTATTTATAGCAAACCAAATGAAAGCTACACCACACACTTACTTCACCTACAACATCCACCTACTTCACCTACAACCTCCACTTACTTCACCAACCTCACACACTTACTTCACCAACCTCACACACTTACTTCACCTACAACATCCACCTACTTCACCTACAATTGACATTGATTCTCAACACTCCCCCTCAATGTCAGCTCTCATTCTTTGCACTGTGCTGAGCAGACAGCGAAAATTTTCGAGCTTGCCTGTACTTAAACTTTTTGTGAACAAGTCCGCAACTTGATCATTCGTCTTGACCTGTCTCATCTCAATCTCTTCTGGCAGAACC
>NC_142567.1:6837500-6840000 GCF_041283825.1 Pyrus communis
GCAGCTCATTCTCGAGAAGTTGCAATTTTGTATCGTTCCTCTTCGAAAAGAGTGTCACAAAAGTGTCCCATGCTTCCTTTGGCGTTTTAGCATCCCGAATGTGCTCCAACATTTCTTCTTCTATTGTGGTCTTTAAGGCAAACATTGATTTGCCTGCTTTAATTTTCCACTTCCGCAAGACGCCGTTAGCATCTTCCGCTGCCGGTTGTGTAACTTCACTACCACCGACAACCTCCCACAAGTCTTGACCTTGAAGGTAAGACTCTATACACGTTGCCCACGTGTTATAGTTTTGGTTGTTGAGCTTCTTGATTCCTCCAACAACTTGAAGATCACCCATCGTATCGGCAAGACTTTGACTACATCGAACAAGCTTGAGTGACTACCGTGCAGAGTAATACACTACTCTCGACACAAAGAAGCTCCCTCTCAAGGTTTGTGATAACCCCAGCAATAATCTCAAGAAATCTTTTCTGATGTGGAAAATCAGTCAAAACTGCAACCACAGAGCATACTCGGAAATTCAAGAGACTTTACAACCAATGCTCTACCAAGAACGATCCCTGACCGACTTGGCTCTGATACCAATTGTTGAATAAGAAGAGTATCCAAGATAACTCTAATGATCCCAAGAAGAAGAAAATAGAGCACACTCTTAAAGAAAGCTCACAAAACAAACTAATTAGCAAAGCTTTTCTTATTTAGCTCTAGGCTTTGTTTCTCCTTGGATGATTTACAATGCTTGAGGACTTGGGTATTTATAGCAAACCAAATGAAAGCTACACCACACACTTACTTCACCTACAACATCCACCTACTTCACCTACAACCTCCACTTACTTCACCAACCTCACACACTTACTTCACCAACCTCACACACTTACTTCACCTACAACATCCACCTACTTCACCTACAATTGACATTGATTCTCAACATGTGCTTCAGATGGAAAATTTCCAGCCATCATAGCAAAGAGTTGTTGAAGCTGCTTAGGAGTAAAAGTCATCGATGTTGCTGATGTAAAGGAAGAAGTTGAAGAAGTTGTTGCTTGAACATGGTTGGTTGCTGGTTTTCCCTCCTTACCGCAACCCTTTCCCTTGTTCTTTTTATGGAGATGATGGTCATCGGGATATCCATGGAGCTGGTAGCAAGTCTCCCTGGTGAGGCGGTCCACGTCACAATAATCACAAAGTAGCGGCTTGCGATTCCCTTGGCTACCACGATTGTGCTGATTACCTTGACCACCTTGAACTGCCATGGTTACCCCTTCCACACTTGGTTATGGGATAGCTGCAATTCCACGTTGCTTTTTCTCTTGGTTAACCATTGAAAAAACTTTGAGCACCAAAGGCAATGGCTTTAGAAGCAGAATCTGACCTATCACTGTTGCATATGAATCATCAAGTCCCATTAAAAATTACATAACCTTATTCTGCTCCTCTTTCTCATTACGGTCTTCCATGGTGCCACACGAGCAGTTTTTATGGCTGTCGTAAGAAGATAATTCATCCCATAAACCCTTCAATTGGGAATAATATTCAGACACAGACATCTGATTTTGAGTGAGGCGTGCAATGTCACGCTGAATCTCAAAAATTCGTGGGACAGTGTCTTGCGAAAAACGAGTCTTAAGGTCATCCCAAACAGCATGTGCAGTTTCTGCATAAACCACACTGTTTGATAACCCAGAATTCACAGAATTTAAAATCCACATAAGAACCATGTCATTATAGTGCTGCCAAAGAGAAGCTTTAGTTGCTTTCTTGTCTGACGGCTTCTTCACAGACCCATCAACAAAACCAAATTTGTTCTTTGCGCTAAGGGCAATACGCATTGAACGAGACCATGTGCTATAATTGTTTCCAGTAAGTAGAGTGGAAACAAGATGCATCCCTGGATTATCAGAGTAATGAATATAGAAAGGGCTTGAGGGATCGTTCGACGCCTCAACCGACTTGGAGTCTCCCATGGTAAAAAATGAGACTTTGCTCACAAAAGAAACCGAAGAAAAAAAAAACGAAGAGAAACCAAGGAAACAAAAAAAACGTCCTAGGATCTTGGACGCTCTGATACCATCTTAAGAATGGAATGGCAGAATGAATAATCTTCTATATTGATTCATTAAAATATACAAGTTAGGCTAGAGTTCTTATACAAACTGTAAAGAAACAATCACATCTCGTAATTCCTACAAATCAGCTAAGTAAATATTTTTACAAAGGGAAGGAATAAATCATTGATAGTCAACGATCACCATGCTACCAAATAAGAAGGAAAACATTCATATCATAACATTCTCCTCCATCCCTTCCCGTTTAGAGCCAAAGAAATCGCCTTTGAACGTTCAGTTCCAAGGATGGAGACAAGCCGCAAAAGATTGGAAATCTTGGTCCACCAAATGGCTTCTGTTCACCAATCTACATGGAAGGAGGCTGGTATCTATGAAGCAAACCTTAATTCTACGGACCAAATATGAAGACAAACCGGTTTGGTACACGG